>NC_047039.1:74488994-74789827 GCF_011762595.2 Tursiops truncatus | reverse complement strand
TGAAAGAAAGTTCAGAGAAGGAAAAAACTCACACTACACTTCAAGTAGCTTCTCACAAAGGTTCTTACATGGATAGCAGAGGAGAGGTGGGGTGGGGAGCTGTTTTCAATGACTTCCTGGTTACCTGTGGGTCCACCTCTTTCACGCTTACTCCAGAAAGCTGAGATGTATATGAGGAAGATGGGTGTTACTTTAGGAATGCCTTTGAACTTTGTCAGACTCATAACAAACAAATGAATTATTTACAAATGTTGGTACATTAGCTCTTATTAGAAATATCATTCACAGATTTACCATATGATCCAGCAATCCCACTCCTGGGCATATATCTGAAAAAGACAAATCTCTAATTTGAAAAGATACATGCACCCCTATGTTCGCAGCAGCACTATTTACAATAGCCAAGACATGGAAGCAACCTAAATGCCCATCAACAGAGGAATGGATAAAGAAGATGTGCTATATGTGCATATATATATATATATATATATATATATATATATATAATGGAATATTTATCAGCCATAGAAAGAATGTAATAACGCCATTTGCAGCAACATGGATAGACCCAGAGATTATCATACTAAGTGAAGTAAGCCAGACACAGACAAATATCATATGATATCACTTATATGTGGAATCTAAAAAATGATACAAATGAACTTATACACAAAACAGAAATAGACTCACAGACATAGAAAAGAATCTTATGGTTCCCAAAGTGGAACGGTGGGAAGGGATAAATTAGGAGTTTGTGATTAACATAGACACACACTACTATATATAAACTAGATAAACAGCAAGGACCTACTGTATAGCACAGGGAACTATATTCAATATCTTGTAATAACCTAAAATGGAAAAGAATCTGAAAAAGAATATATATAGGGCTTCCCTGGTGGCGCAGTGGTTGAGTGTCCGCCTACCGATGCAGGGGACGTGGGTTCGTGTCCTGGTCCGGGAGGATCCCACATGCCGCGGAGCGGCTGGGCCCATGAGCCATGGCCGCTGAGCCTGTGTGTCCGGAGCCTGTGCTCCACAATGGGAGAGGCCACAACAGTGAGAGGCCCGCGTACCGCAAAAAAAAAAGAATATATATATATACACACACATATGTATATCTGAATAACTTTGTTGTACACCTGAAACTAACACAACATTGTAAATCAACTCTACTTCAATAAAAAAATTAAAAAAAAAAGAAGCATCACTCCCACATAGTCACCCCTTCTCCCCCAACCAACTGCATCTCATCCACGTATCTGTCACATGTTGGGGTCATGTTAGGAACATCTGCCTTAGATCATCAATACACAATCCTTCTGTTTGTGCATACCTTTTCTGAACTTTTTTTGTCTTCAAAAGGATAGGAATAGAGCAGGCATATGAAAACACTCTTCTCATGTTCTTTGAGGCATTCAGCTACAGCACTCTCATTCTTGTTCTCTCTCCATAAAAATAATTAAGTATATGGCAGTTGAAGATAATAGGTGGCAAACTCCATGCAAAATTAGACCTTCTTGTGCATTTTCCTATGAAAATAAACTACTTTTCCAACTGTACCCCTGTCAGATTCCAAAACCTACCCTGTCTTCTGTGTTCTGGCTGCTTTCTCAGACATCTTTGCACTGGCCAAGAAGGTTTATCAGTCTCTTTCTTAATATTGGGTTATAATGGTGAGGTTGTAGGGGGGCCACAGGAGCTGTGGCAGGGATCAGAGGGAGGAATGAGGACTTGGGGCATTATGCCTGTAAGACGCCTGCCTTACTCTTTGCCTCTGATGGGGACTGTGTGTACAACAATAAAATATCAGAAAGAGAAATTAAGAAAGCAACCCTGTTTACCATCACATCAAAAAGAATAAGATACCTAGGAATAAATCCACCTAAGGAGTCACAAGACCTGTACTCCGAAAACTATAAGACACTGATGAAAGAAGCTGAAGATGACACAAACAGATGGAAAGATATACCGTGTTCTTGGATTGGAAAAATCAATATTGTCTAAATGATTACATTACCCCAGGCAATCTACAGATTCAATGAAATCCCTGTCAAATTATCAATGGCATGTTTTGCTGATCTAGAACAAAAATTTTTTTAATTTGAATGATAACACAAAAGACCCCAAATAGCCAAAGCAATACTGAGAGAGAAAAATAGAGCTGGAGGAATCAGGCTTTCTGACTTCAGACTCTACTACAAAGCTACAGTCATCAAAACAGTATGGTACTAGAACAAAACAGAAATATAGATCAATGGAACAGGACAGAAAGCCCAGAAATAAACCCACACACCTATGGTCAATAAATCTATGACAAAGGAGGCAAGAATATACAATGGAGAAAAGACAGTCTCTTCAATAAGTGGTGCTGGGAAAACTGGACAGCTATATGTAAAAGAATAAAATTAGAACATTCTCTAACACCACATACAAAAATAAACTCAAAATGGACCTAAATATAAGACAGGATACTATAACACTCCTAGAGGAAAACAGAGGCAGAACATTCTTTGACATAAATCAGAGCAATATCTTTTTAGTTCTGTCTCCTAGAATAATGGAAATAAGAACAAAAATGTTAAAATGGGACCTAACTAAACCTAAAAGCTTTTGCACAGCAAAGGAAACCATAAACAGAATAAAAAGCCAACCCACAGAATGGGAGAAAATATGTGCAAATGATGCAACCAACAAGGGATTAATATCCAAAATATATAAACAGCTCATACAGCTCAATATCAAAAAACAAACAACCCAATCAAAAAATGGGCAGACGATCTAAACAGACATTTCTCCAAAGAAAACATACAGATGACCAAAAGACACATGAAAAGATGCTCAACATTGCCAATTATTAGAGAAATGCAAATCAAAACTACAGTGAGGTATCACCTGACATGGGTCAGAATGGCCATCATCAAAAAGTCTACAAATAATAAGCACTGGAGAGGGTGTGAGAAAAAGGAACCCTTCTATACTGTTGGTGGGAATGTAAGTTGTTACAGCCACTATGGAGAACAGTATGGAGTTTCCTTAAAAAACTAAAAATGGAGGTACCATATGATCCTGCAATCCCACTCCCGGGGATATATCCAGAGAAAACCATAATTTGAAAAGATACATGCACCCCAATGTTCATTGTAGCACTATTTACAATAGCCAAGACATGGAAGCAACCTAAATATCCATCAACAGATGAATAGAGACGAATAAATATACATACACAATGGAATATTACCCAGCCATAAAAAAGAAATAATGCCATTTGCAGCAACATGAATGGACCTAGAGATTATCATACTAAGTGAAGTAAGCCAGACAAAGACAAATACAATATGATATCACTTACATGTGGAATCTGAACAAAATGAGACAAATGAACTTATACACAAAACAGAAATAGACACACAAATGTAGAAAACAAACTTATGGTTACCAAAGGGGAAGGGTGGGGGAAAGGATAAATTAGGAGTTTGGGGTTAACATATATACACTACTATATATAAAATAGATAACCAAAAAGGATCTACTGTATAGCACAGGAAACTATAATCAATATTTTGTAATAACCTATAATGGAAAAGAATCTGAAAAAAATATATGTATGAATAACTGAATCACTTTGTTGTACACCTGAAATTAACACAACATTGTAAATCAACTATACTTCAATTAAAAAAATGTTTTGATGAGAACATAAGACAATTCCACTGTCTTAGCAAATTTCAGTTGTATAATACAGTGTTATTAGCTATAGTCACCATATTATACATTAGATCTCAGACCTTATTCATCTTATAACTGAAAGTTTATACTTTTTACCAAGTTCTCCCTATTTTCCCCACCCTCCAGCCCCTGGCAACTACTTTTTTACTCAGTTTTAATGATTTTGACTTTTTTTTGAAAGATTCCACATAAAAGTGATACCATGCAGTATTTATCTTTCTCTGTCTCCCTTATTTCATTTAGCATAGTGCCTTCTAGGTCCATCCATATTGTCACAAATGGCAGGATTTCTTTTCTATGGTTAGATCATATTCCATTGTATATATATCACATATTCTTTATCTATTCACCTGTTGACGAACACTTAGGTGGTTTCCATATCTTAGATGTTGTGAATAATGCTGCAATGAACATGGGAGTGCAGATATCTCTTCCATACCATTTTCTTCGCATACATACCCAGAAGTATGATTGCCAGATCCTTTGGTCTAACTGCAGTGATAATATTAATAAGAGCCTGGATTTTCCTGAGTGAAAAGCTCTGGGGGTAGGAGTGGACTGCACATGTAATTGAATCTCTGCTTCAGCAAGATTTGTAAGAGAGTTTTGCTGCAAGTTCACATTATATGCTGTTCACAGAAATGTGGTGGGAATCTGTAATGTAGTTGCAGATGCCCATGAAGCAGAGGTAGATGAAGGTTGGTACTAAAATTTAGTTTTTCTTCATTTTCACAGTGGAACTCTTGATTAAAGGACACACATACCCACAATCAGTATAACTGCATTTGACAATTTATTTGGGCTTTATGCATAACCACTATTCTCTTTCCTGATCTTCCTCCTTCTTTTGGAGGTGTGGGATTGTGGCAATCTATCTGAACACCTAGATTTGTGCCTGATATTGGCAAAAAGCATATCTAAATTGTGTCTCGGTCATTACACTAAAGATAGATGTCAGATTTCTTAGCAAGCCTTTTCTCCCATTCTCAAGGAGAAATAGAAGGTTGACTGACAATTTCATTTCTACACAACAGTGACTGTAAGGTTAACTCTTACTTCTGTTTCTTTTCACTGATCACCATAGATCATCATTTTGTCATCATTCTCTTTGTGGAATTTTGTCCCCTAACATTTGTCTATATAAAAGCATTCATTTCCTCCAATGTCTCTTTTCTTCATATTTTTAATAGCAAATTATCAAACTTCAGTCAACTATTGCCCTTTCATGTACATATGGAGACCCACATCTATGCAGCATGAAGGGTAATTTAGTTTTACAGACATGTCTTGCTTATAGAATCCATCGTACGCATTTTTCATCTCTGTATCTCTATTGCCAAGATTAAACTTTATTCAACACTCTGGAAATAGATAAATAATAGAACAGTTTTTTAAAAAAATCTTCAAAATTCTTTAATGCAATATGGATTGGAAAAATTTGGAGAGGCAGAGATAAGAAGCAAGAAACCCCAATAGATAATATTTGTGACTTTTTTAGATTGACAGAACACATAATTTATATTTATAACACCACTCTCTTTGCCATAAAATACTAGATGCTATCATGAGATGAGCTCAAAAATGTACAAACAGAATGAAAGTTCACAAGGAAAATGCACATATGAAAATTCATTAATGTGTTGAGAGATAGTTTAATTATGGTATGTTATATTTTATTAAAGCCTCTATCTGGGGATATGGATGTGGAATTTCCTTCCTGAGTTTTCTATTTACTTCAATCACCTGAATGGAAAGCATAGGATGTAATATTTTATGTGTTTATTCCATAGCTAGTGGATTTATTCTTCTGCTTTGCTAAGTACTAGCTCAAATAATATCATTAAGGCAATAATGTAGGGGCCGCAGTACTCAGTCTGGGATGTCCACAGTCTGGTTCAAGTGAGCCTCTTAAACATTTCTGGGTTGATGGTCAATTCTATCATCCCACATTGAGACCTGCTCTGAACAATACCTAGAACTGGAGAGGTACCAAAGTTAAATAAGATCAGATGCCTGTCATCAGGGATCCTACAATTAAACATGCAAAAGTACTATAAGTCAGGATGCAACTTAGGCTTAGTAATGGAAGCACAAAAACAGTAGAGTAAAAGGACTGTGGAGGGGATGGGTGAAGATGGAGAAAGCATTTTTTTGGGGGGGGGGGTTACCCTATAGCTTAAAAATAATCATATAGATTTTCCCCTTAAAGGTGGGAAATGTTACTGGTTTTGACTTGGGAGGGGAGAAGTTAGGGTATGAAATAGGAATCTTTAGCTAGAGGTCTTTTTGTTGGCTCAAGCACATTTTTTTGTTCCTCTTCAGGCTTCAGGAAACAATGATTTTAGACAGGATAACCAAAACTGGGCTGGCCTGTGTAAGGTGGGGGATTGGGCGAGTCCCTCCATCTATGCCTCGCTGGCTACTTCTCCAACACCTGTCATGTCAGCAAGAAGCCAGGAGCTGCTTCAGAAGCAAGACCAAACCCTCACATTTCCAGCAGACCAGCTTCTGTTTTTTTCACGGCACACTAACTTGGAAAATCTGATAATTATCCAAACTGCATTTTCAATATGGGCTGAGATGGAAACCGTGTATCTATCTTAACAAAACTGCAACTGCATTTCAAATTCTACCTTGTGTGGAGGCTCTTTCAATACACACCTAAACAAATAAAGGAATTGGTAGATTTGGGGTTTCCTTTTTTTCCCTTTTCTTTTGATATCTTCTGCCAAGTCCTTTTCCTGTTAATTTTGTCAGCTAGTTGCTACTTAAAGCTGACTTCCATAGAGATGTGTGTATTTGCAGGTCGGCTTCATCAAACATTTATTGTTCAATACTGTGACAGATGGTAGCAGGCATACATACTCTTTCCTTGTTTGGTTTTCTGATAAAACCTGTCAAGTCCTGGTTGACTATAACTGAATTTGTCACCCTCTCAGCAAGGCTATACCTCTTCTGACTATGAAATAAAACAATAAAACAACATTTCTAACCCCTCTCTGCCACCCCCTCCCAATTCGACAAGCAAATAGGGGAAGAGTAGGTTTTCACCAGACTAACACCAACAAAGTTCATTGTGGATGAAAAATTCTCACGTATCTAAAAACCTAAGGATCACTTTTGTGAGAGCTCTTGCTCAGGAGACGATGGAAGATGTAGAGGAGGTCACAGAACAAGAGTAGTGGGCTTGTGCACAGTTCAAACTGAGCATCTAAAATCCATCAATTCAGGAAACACATCATCTTAACCAGACGTTTGGTGCCCTGCGGGGCACCCTCCCTCCTTTCCTTTCCTTCTTCTTAATATTTTTTCATTCTACAAAATGGAGAAACTAACAACTGCCATGCTCATCTCAAGGGATATCAAATGAGTTGATTTAGCAAAAGAAAGTTTTAAATCATAAAACCTATTCAAATGTTTTTTATTAACTATTATTATTTATGATTAGTCTAGGAAGAAAGTATTAGTAATAGAAGAGGATTTCATTTTTAACATAAAGACTGACTGGAAGAAGGCTGAAGACAAAGTATGAAATCATTATATGAAGATGACATTGAAGGTTATAACAGCAATTACTGATTTAGTATGGTAAAAATATCTGCTGAAAAAAAACCAACCTAAATAACTCAGGACCATAACACCATAGAAATTTATTTCTTGCTAATGTGTCTGGGTTGAAGAAGATGGCTGTGCCCTGTGCAGCATCCATGAATGGAGGCTGTGCTATCTTCAGTGCATAGCTCCTGTGATCACCCCAAGTATTTGCCTTCCTCTGGTAGATTGCTGAAGACAAGGTGTGGAGAAAGACATGGAATGTTTATATGTTCTATCACTGAGAGTGATGTATCTCACTTCCACCTATATTCCATCAGCCAGAACACAGACATATGCTTACACTCAACAGCAATGGGGTTCGGAAATATAGATCAGCGTCAGGCACAGGGCAAAAGGGAAATATGTGTGATGATTAGCTACCCAGTCTCTGCCATAATTATCCATTCTCTCTCTTTTCAGATTGCATAATTTCCTTTGATACATTTTTAAGTTTACTGACTCATTTCTCTGTCATTCCAATTTTCTTTAAGCACGTTCAGTAAAAATTTTATTTCAGATTTTTTTTTCAGTTCTAGGGCTTACATTTGCTTTCTTTTTAATAGTTTCTATTTCTTTGCTTAGAATTTCTTTTTCATTTATTGTGAACATATTTTCCTTAACATCCTTGAACATAGTTACAACACTTTCTGGTCTATTGTTTAAAACCATTGCTTGTTAATTCCAATATCTAGGACATACCTGGACTGATCTTTGTTGATTGTATTTTCTCTTGAGAAGGGGCCATACTTTCTTGTTTCTTTATATATTGAATAATTTTGGATCATATTCTGTGCCTTGGGAATGTATGGACACTCTGGTTCCCATTATTTATCTGAAGAGTGTTGATATTTTTGTTTCAGCATACAATTAAGTTGTTTGAACTCAAACCACAGACTCTCTCTTGCAGAGAACTCAAAATGTCAGTTCAGTTCTTTGATCCTTACCTGGGCTATTTTGAGACTGTCCTGCACATGCATGATTAAGGCTTAGCTAAAGATTTGGGCAGGGCTTATACACAAATATTTGGGGGTTCATCCCTCTGGCTTCTCCAGGATACCCCTTACTTTCCAATGATTATGGTTGCCCAGATCTCTATCCTCTGGTTTTTTAGGCAGAAAAAACTGCAAGTTTTATACTGGAGTTTTGGCTTCCCCACATGTTGATAACTGTACCCTTCTCCAAAGCTAAAAGCTGAAAAAATGGGAAACTCACCCTGTGCAGTTCCTTTCTTTCAAGTGTTGACTTTCTCTAGAAGCTGTATTCTTGTTCACTCTTCAGTGCATTTAGATAGTTGAATTTTATAGTTTGACCAGAGTTTATAGTTTTTATCTGGGAGAGGGGGCAGTTCGGTGTCAATCTGGGAAGAATTTAGTTGTGCTCAAAGCAGAACTTGCCACTCTTATTACTCACTGACATATTTATTATACTGAGGGCTTCATGGGTCAACATTCTGTGTACTGATTTTACCTGATATTGACCTAAATTGTCAAAATGTGTTTACATAGTCATTTTCTTTGGTTGCTTTCAAATGGCTCCTTTTATTCTGGCTCCTCAGTGTTTTATTTGAACAACGTAAGAGAAATGATTGAAAATATAACTAATACTGTATAAAGTGTTTTACAGAGGTCTTTCTCACAAACTGTAATTTTCCCCACATAAAATATAACTTTAGAGATTAGGTGAGAAAACAAGTTGAAAACATCTACCTTCTCTTGTAGCAAATTCTCTGTGGTTGTTGATTCAACAATCATTCTACAAATTGAAAAGAGTGTGTTTAGTGGTCCCTTAAAAGAACAGATTAAGGACATATTTTTCAATTTAAAAAGTTTTCTTAGCTTTATACAGAGTTTTAGAAGGCACAGCATCTTCAGGATTTGCTTTTTATTTGTACTTTTGCACAAATAAATGTTAGAAACATTCATGGTTATAATTAAGTTGGGGCAGACATTACTTTGTGAACCGCAAAGAATAATACTCATTTGTAAACCACTTTACTGAGTCAGCTAATGTTGCAGCTGGAGCAAGAGGCTCAGAATTTACAAAACAAATAAATAAATAAATAATGAGTCAAACACTATTGTGTTCTTTTATACCTGTCTTATCAGGCATCAGTGGAATCATCCTTCCGGGGCTGCTTGCCCGACATGGAGACTGAATTATTTTAACAAAAGTAGATTGCAAACATTGCATATAGAGTGGTCAAGAAGGTACATTCCTTAATCCTTAAAATGCCTACCTTCCGGCTGCTTTCCCAAATTAGGTAGAAAATACATATATCAGAATCGGCTTGATCTCTGTACCAGTGATCTGGTTGGGAAAAAGGTACGCATTCCTTTTGGCCTTAGGATGCCTTTAGTTTTCTAGTCCCTTCCCTTCAAACTTTCTAGTTATTCCTTAAAATGTCTATTCACTGCACTGCACACTTGCTCCTCAATCTACTGCAAGCTATCTTCTTCCCTTTACATGCTCTAAGAACTGATAAATTCACCATGGCTTCTTAAATTATTTCTAACTACCATTTTGATATTCATTACTGGCAGATCCCATACTTGCAAATTTGCCTACTTGCTAAAATTGATCTGTAACCCCAGATCATACTCGTGGCACTTTCATGGTCATAAGGAGAGTGGTGAAAAATTTGAGGCACTCAACATGTATGTTCCTAGCTGAGGTCTTACAAGACAATGCTCTGCTTTCTTGTTTCAGTTTTCATACTGTAAACAAGTATCCTTTCCACAGTCAATTTAGTGCCATATTTTTTTGCATTTCTGTGCTTCTTGTTGGTGATTTCAATGTTCAAAATGACCCCAAAGCATAGTGTTGAAGTGCTATCTAATGTTTGAAGAGCAAGAAGACTCTGATGTGCCTTTTGCAGAAAATGTGTTCTTTCAGGCATGAGATATAGTGCTGTTGATCATGAATTCAATGCTAATGCATCAACAATATATATATTAAATAAGCTATCTTCAAATAGAAACACACATAAAACAAAGTTATGTATTTATCGGCTGATGAAAATGTTGTGACCAGAGCAATGGTTCAGGATTCTCTAACTCAATGTTAGTGGTGACTTACTAGACTATAACTACAGTGAATAACCAGAACCAACTGTACTTCATTTTTTTCTCCTTTGCAGGTATCTCTTCCTTAATCTACCCTTCAAACTTTCATGCCTCTTGGTTGGTTTTACACTTATAGTTTTAAGAACAGCCCTCATCCCCAAATCTCTCAATTCTTCATTTTCAGCTTCCCAAACTTCAAGTGCCTACAGCCAAGGATCTACTAGATTCTTATATTCAGGTGTCCCACAGACAACTCAAACTCAAGTTATCCCACAAATTCATCATTGTTCTCCATCACCAACTTTTTCTTCTTCTATGTTCTCTATTGTTATCTATGCCACTCAGGTGTCTAAACTAAAAATGGGAACTTTTTCACATTTCCTGTCTCTCTTTCACCCTAACATTGAACCAAGTCTTAACACTATTACATTCTAAGTTTTTCTCAAATTTATCATATTTTTTTCATTTCTACAACCACTGCTGACCATTATCATTACTTATTAGGTCAAAACTGGTAAAATATTTAAAATTACACTTTAAAAAGTCATTTTAATAGAACCATAAAATTCATATTTATTATAAATATGAAATTCATATTAATCAGTCTTTTAGCATTAGACTATAGGGTCCAGGCTTTTCTTATTGTTGTTATCATTTTTAATTTAAAGCTGAGGAATGGAATCCCTTGTCATCTTTCTTGTATAAACTATATCCATAATGCATTTTGATGATTTCAATTTTCTTCAAAAATAAGTCATTATTTAACTATATTTACAAGGCATGGCCCCTGCAGGCATTTTGTTTAGATCCTTGATTTAGTTTAGTTCTGAGGATATGTTAATATTCCCTTTCCTGATCTGGATGCTGGTTACACAAGGTGTGTTCTCCTTAAATTAACTTAGCTGCAAAACTTCAACGTGTACATTTTTGTGTATATATGTTTTACTTTAAGATTAAAGAAAAATACAGTTCAAAGTAATTACAGTAAGCTTAGAGGATAGAACACTGTGGGTCAAAGCAGAAATCTGATAATATTGGATTTGAGGTATGAACTGAAGAAGGGGAAGGATTTGGAAAGGCAGAGAAGGAGGAAGAGGAGGCACATGGTGTGAGAAAGGAGACAGAGGTGGGAGTGTATACAAGGTACAAGGGGGAGAAAATAAGGAGGCCAGTGGGTGTGGCAAAAAGAATGCATGAGGAGGATCACTAGGAAATAAGCTTACAGAGGAAGGAAGAGCTCATATGAATGAATAACACTGAAGGATAGTTTAAACTAAGAAATAAAATCCCAAGAAAACAGAAAAAACTTGCTCTCCAGGGAATGTTTCTTATTTCCTGGACCTCACAAAACACATGTAATGGAAAAGCATTGTAACGAATGAGACTATATCAAATTTGTTGCAAATTTTACTTTCCAAGTACAATTTTAATTGTCCAAGGAACTGGGCATTGATGAAATCTGATGTTTAAGCTTGTGCATTTATTATTTGCTCAAGTTTTAAACATTCTCTTGAAATAATTTTTATAACTGACATGTGTCAAGATAATTTTAAATCATACAACTGGGAAGCGAAAAATAAAAACGAAACAAAGGCAACAAACACCACTTATTAGCTGACAATTCATCTGGGAAGTTTTGAGTTTGTGAAAATGGGGGAGGGTTACACTGGAAGTGTTTTTGCCAGCTGACTACAGCAGCACTTACTTCCATAAATATCATATCATATAATCTGTACAGTCTCTAAAGAATTTCGAGCACTCAGAAATGGCTTGCACATTCCAAGCTTTTGTCACATGAGACAGGTGGTGTGCTATGAATGCAGTACCATTTTGGTATGAAAACTGTCACTTACTGGGAGTATATTTGTAATAAAAAGGGCTTTTCCCACATGAAAGCACATCTTTAAAGTTCCATTTCTCCCCAAATGTAGATGCACTGGGGGTCTCGTACGTGCTCTTTACAGTTGAATTACTCCATATTGTATTTACTCAAGAAAATCCCAGTTGCCCTCCTTCCCCTTCCTTATCCAATTCCTGATGTAATACTGCCCTTTGGCAATCGGTTCTGAAACTCTGAACTGCTGCCGTCTGACTTACATGCCATAATTATCAAAATAGATGTATCTGCAGAGGGAAAATTCAGGGACTGATCCTAAGACTAAGATTAATGAAGACTATTAAGGTGGCTAATTTTCCCTTGGTAAATACTTTTTTAAATTAAAAGATATTTTCGGAGTCTGAATTATCTGGATAATTTCATACTTCAAATGACTTCCAAAGAGCCGTATTTGACTTCATAACTCCTTCCCCACTTCTAGGTCTGCGTCTCCAATTGCTTGCTGAACATCTCTACAAATGTTGGTTGAACACCTACCATTTGCAGGGTGCTATGCTAGAATTTCCAGAAAAGAACACATAATAAATTATGATTCATGTCTGAAAGCATCTTACAACCTATTTTGTAGCGCTAAAACAAATGCACAGCAGAATGTAAGTGCAATATTGGAGCAGCAACCGATTACTGTTGGAGTCCAGATGATGAACCAATAAATAAATATATGATATTCCATGTGCTGAACATGCAATGGAGAAAAATGTAAGCAGAGTAGGTGAGGGAGGAAACGTGGCGAGATTGGTGAGATTTTGATAAGGTAGTCAAGGAAGTTTCCTCTGATAAGATTGTATCTGAGCAAGATTTGTGAGAAGTGGGAGTACACAATGTGGGAAGAGCATTTCAGGCAGAGAGAGCAGCTAGGTCAGAAACCCTGGATGAGGAGTATATATTATATATATGCTGTATACACATAATAATGTATATATATATATATTTTTAATTAATTTTTATTGGAGTATAGTTGATTTACAATGTTGTGTTAGTTTCAGGTGTACAGCAAAGTGAATCAGTTATACAAGTATATATTTTAAAAATTAACTGATACTTATATAGTACTTACTATATGTTATATATTGTCCTAAATGATTTACAAATATTGAATCATTTAATCATTACAAAATAACCCAAGTTTTCTCAACCACAGAACTATTGATATTTTGAGCAAGACAATTCTTTTTTTGTGGGGGCTATTCTATGCATTACAGGATGTTCAGTAGTGCCCCTGGACTCTACCCACCAGATGCTAGTAGCACCTCCCAAGTTGTGGCAATCAAAAATGTCTGTGGACATTGCCAGATGTCTTCTAGGGGGAAAATCGTCCCCCACTGAGAACGACTGATGTAACTCTATGGATAGGTTCTGTTATTTCTGATCATAGATAAAGAAACACATAGAGAAAGCAACCTGGCCAAGAGCATGCATGTAGGAAGTGGAGCTGGAATTCAAACCCAAGATAATAGTCCTGGCGATCATACCGTTAACCGCCACAGGTGGTTATTAGTTATTTTCTGGGAACAAAAATAAATTTTGAAGTAGTTGGAGAAGGATTAGCAATGGGGGTGGGTGTGGTAGTGCGAAGATGAGGCCAGAGAGGAGCAAGGGGTGAGCTTATGTTTTAAGGACTTTGCTTTTGAAAGTTTGAGCAGAGGACTGATAAGATCTGATTTATGTCTTAAAATGACCTCTTTGCAGTCTTATGGAGAGTAGGCTATGGGTGAGCAACAACAGGAGACTAGTGGGAGATTCCTGCACCAGTCCAGAGGAGAGATGGCAGTGGTATGGATTATGTGGTAGAGATGGAGGTGGTTGGAAATATCATTCTAGTCTGATTCTAGAAATATTTTGAAGGTAGATCTGACAGGATTTGCTGATGGAGTTAAGTTCTATGACTGAAAGAGAGGAGTGAAGAAAGCTACCAAGGATTTTAGCCTGAGCTACAGAAAGAATGGACTTGCCAATTACTGAGCAGGGAAGACAGGTGGAGGCTCAGTTTCAGGTCAAGGGGGCATTGGAATCATGAGTTCTTTTCAGTACATAGTAAGCTTAAGATGGTTATCAGACATTCAGATGGAAAGGTTGAGCAGACAGCTGTATATATGGGGCTGCTGTTAGAAGATAAAACCCTTGGAGTTATCAGCATATAGATGACCTTTAGATCCATAATACAGGATGATGTCATCAAGGGAATTACCAAAGATTTATATGAGAAGTTCAAGGACTGAGCCCGGAGACATTTCAGTGTTCACAGATCAGGAAGATGAGGAAAGGAGGAGATAAAGAAGACTATAACAAGTGACAAGAACACTGGAGATAGTGGTAGCCAGCCATGTCCTAGAATGTCCAGAGGCATAAATCAAGAGGATGCAAATGTGTTGGAAATCTGTAAGATTTTAACCTTACAGTGCTATTGGTGGGTGTATGTAGGTACAGATTAACTATTAAAACATACAGAAAGTGACAGAAAACAAGCAAAGCAGAAAATATCAAAATGATTTGCTTAAGAACAAAATCACGCGCAGTGATTGAGAGTCCGCCTGCCGATGCAGGGGACACGGGTTTGTGTCCCCGTCCGGGAGGATCCCACATGCCGCGGAGCGGCTGGGCCCGTGAGCCATGGCCGCTGAGCCTGCGCTCTGCAACGGGAGAGGCCACAACAGTGAGGGGCCTGCGTACCGCAAAAAAAAAAAAAAAAAAAAAGGAAAGTGATCTTGGAAAAAAGGTCTGAGATTCAAGGAAGAAAGGACAGTAAAGGAACTGGTAAAAATATAGGTAATTATTAACTAAGTAAAACAATAATTATATTATCTAATTTGAGTATTATAAATCTGAAATGTAATTAAATATTGGACAACAGTAATAGGGAAGAAAGAATGTGGGAGACTGGCATTCAGGTATTCTAAAAGTCCTGTTTTACTCAGGAAGAGAGGTATTGATGAATAACCTTAGACATTAGGAGAATAGAAATAGGTTCAATAATATCCAGAACAATAGAGGGAAGACAGTGGAATAGAAATAATATTAATCCCAAAGAAAGAAGAAACAAAAGGAGCTTAGAAAAAAATAGGACAAATAGAAAGCAAAGATACAATAGCAGAGTAGATTTCAAATATTTTATTAATCACATTAAATATCAATATAATAAATTATCATTTATAAATTCTTAGCTTGGATTAAAACTAGCAAAATCCAACTTTATGTTATTTATAAGAGGTACCTAAAATACAAGGACCATAAAAATTAAAAGTAGAAGGATGGAAAAAGATATACCAGACCCCCCCCCAAAAAAAAACTATTATAATTAAAGAGAGGTAAGTCAATTGAAATCAGGGTTGAGAGTGGAGGGCAGTTGTAACATATTCAGCCATAATTTCCCGCCAAATCCTATGAATCCATCTTTCTTTTTAAACCCCAACATGATTTATTATGTTTCTCCACTGCTGTCATTATTATTATTATTAATGCTTATTTATATTTGCCAAAATACTTATCAATTCCTTTGCTTGTCAGGGCTTATGTATCCTGCTTTTTTCTCCTATGATTATTATCACTACTATATTACTAATATTTTTACTTTACAGAGTACATTCTCTAATAATTTTTTGGTGAGGGTCTGTGTGTAGTAAACTGTAAATCTTTGTCTTTATCACCATTATCAAATGATGGTTTAGATGGTATCAAAGTTCAAGTTGATTTTTAT
Source organism: Tursiops truncatus (assembly GCF_011762595.2). NCBI lineage: Eukaryota > Metazoa > Chordata > Mammalia > Artiodactyla > Delphinidae > Tursiops > Tursiops truncatus. The sequence goes on along the minus strand of NC_047039.1, from coordinate 74,773,851 downwards.
TTTTTCTCAGTATTTTGCAGACATTTCACTGCTTTCTTCTGACTTGACAACTCTAATCTCTATTAACTTAGATATAACTCAAGCTTGAGTTTTGTTTTTTTTTTTGAGTTTGTCCTAATCCACTGCCCTTAAAGGATGAAAGTTTCACTGCCATTTGCCTGGGACAATGGGCACAAATTTTCTTGATTCCTTTTTATGGAAAGCTCGGCTCTTTGAGTTTCCAGGTTTTAAGCATAGTTATTAGTATCAGTTCCTTGCCTTGCAGGCTGGGAGCCATGATGTCTGCTTCCCATGAGTATTTATAATCCCAGCCCTCAGCCTCTTGGGCTTGTATCCAAGTCCATTTCCCATATGGGTCAGGCTGGCATCAATTTCTGCTTACTTTTTTGGCTTTGGTTTTCTATTTCTGATATCTAGAGATTTAATTTATTCCTTTTGAACATATAAATTTACAACAATAGTTTTTTATGTGTGCTCCATTTTGTCTCTTTCCCTCACCCCCAGCCAGTGATTACATGAGGTAGTCACTGCTTTCCATGTTCCTTGATACTTGGTATTTTCTTCTTTGTGGGGTACAATTATTTGTAATAGAATTACGTTAATTATCTCCCCTGTATACTTTGAGTTATGATATGGTGCCATGTTCATCCCTATTCTCTAGCACATTGTTTAACCCACAGCAAGCACTCAATAAATGTCTGTTGATCGAATAAATGAAACTCTTGCCATTTTTTATTTAAACAGGAGGATGTATTTGGGCTACTGTGAGCATACACTCAGACTAAAGAAAATCTGGATCCATCCTGTCTTTATATTCTCAAAGAGCAACAATGGGTTCATTCATGGTACAGAATTTAGAGAAAGGCCTTTTCTCATATTGGTTTAATCTGCTTTCCTTTTATTCTTTACTATATAGTGAGCTGTGTCATTTCTATCAGTCTACAGGTTGTAGGTTCTCTCAAAAATCTTGGCTATTTTAATTCCGTGGAGCGTAACACTGAAGAGTTAAAAAAATTCCACTTGCCAAATGTAGATATAATTTCATAAATTAATGAATTTCACTGGAAAATTTGGCTCATCTCTGATTTAGGTGCTATAAAACATACATGAATCTGAAAATACATGCCATTTTCAGAATAATAAAAACTGAGCATTAAAATCAAAGCATTTTTGTCACCTCTAAGTTCTCCCATTTAACGGACAGTGAAAGAGTTTTGGGTACCTCATATCTATCACAGGTGAACACTAAAATCAGCCCGGATTTGAACCCTGTCACTTGGTTTACGTTTATCTATTGCATTGTAGTGCCAAGTTATCAGGCCTCAGAGGTGAATCACAGCACTGATGGTCAACTTGACAACCTTGATGATGAGTAGCATTATTTTACTCTTTTCTTCCCAGCAATATGTGTCAGGGTTTTTGAGCTGCTACATGTTTCAAAATTTCCCATCCCTTGAGTAAGTGATAAAGTCCAGCATTTGGTATCTTGCAGATCCCCAAATGGCCCTTATGATTCTCCATTAGCTTTACAGAGAGCTTGTGATTAGCCAAAATATGGATTTTGTTCCCATAACAACCACTGCTTCAAGCTATAAGAAAAAGAAACTAAATATGTTGCATGATACTACATAATGATACACAGAATTTTTCTATAAGATGTTTTATTGCATGTAGTAAAAGAAACAGCACTTGGACTAGGAAGTAGGACACCCAGTTCATAGCCCTTAGCTAGATGTGTGATTGAACTTGGACAAGTCATCCACACACATTTTGGGCCTGAATGTTCTCATGTCTAAAATTTAAAATTTGGACTAAATAATTTTTATGATCCATTGATATCAAACATTCAGTTTTAAATCAATGCAATAAATTCAACACCTATTACAATAAATTAGATCATATAAAATACTACCTGAGAACCTCTCTGTTTTGAGATGGTTAAATTGTAGCATTTTTGTCTTCATATTACCCTAGACATGGTCTTACTATAACTCTTGGGGCCTTGGGTAAATCTGTGTCTTCCTATGTTTTTAGTCATCCTGTCCATAGTGACATGTGGCTCAAGGAATGTAAACATGGTATTAGTTCTCTATTTGTAACAGTGGTAGCTACCCAGAATTATAGTTTTAGTGATTAAGCTGATCTCTTGAGAAACTGTTGTGAAGAAAAAAGGGGGAAGGGAAATCTAACAAGGTCACACAGGAAGTATCTGGACCCTGGGCTATTTATGTTACACAGGAAGTATCCCTGAACTGTGCAATTTGGAATTCACCTTCCATTGGGACTTTACAGAGGAACTAAGCTTACTCACTATGGTGTTTAAAAACTACTTCCAAGTGAAATCCGTAAATTTATGTTAGATAATCTGAGGTATACTACTTATTCCCAGGTTTAACAAGAAGAGAAAAAAAATTCTGAGATTAGTATCTTGACTGGTCCCAGAACTTCATTGTAAATCCACAGCCAAGCTCAAAAGGAAGAAAACCCCACAAATCAGAAATAGAGAGCCAAAAGGCAGAGGTGTAAGCAGAAAGTGGTATCAGTACCATCCATCTGAGACGTAAACTTCACTATGCGTTCAAAAGCTTGGGGACTGAGATTTAAATACTCACAATAAACAATGTTTTAATTAAATGCAGTGAATTCTGCACAAAACAATGTCAGGGATTTAGAGCACAATCCAGATATTCTCCAAAGAATACAGAGGGAAAGAAAAATGAGATTTAAAAGATGAGACAAAAGTGTCAATTAGAGCTAGGATACTCTGTTTAGTGGGAATCCCAGAATGAGAGGAAATATTGAAGAGAAGAAATATCTTCAGATAGAACAGAAGAAAACTTTCTTAAGCTAAAGGACACATGAGTTTAAAATAAAAGGCTACACTGAGTGATAGGCAAAATTAATAACTAAGACACAGAACTAGGTGAATCTTCATGAATTTTTTTGACTGCCAATATTAAAGAAAAAGTCCTATGAGTATCCAAGCAAAAGAAAGAGGTTATAACAAGGAAAAAATATGAGATTGGCAATAGACTTCTGTGCAACCTATAATGTCAGAAAACAACATAGAAATATCTATGGAGTTTCACCATAAAAATATCTTTATAGGAGAATTCTATAGCCAGTATATTTATCACTCGTGTAAGGGCAACACGAAAGTTCTCAGATTCTGCAAAAACAAGAAAAGAAGAATAAAACACAAGTAACATTCCTGAAAAAAGTTGAGAAGTTATAAGCAACTAAAAAATGAAAGACTTATGAAAACCTAAATAATGAAGAAAACATGGCCCCCTTGGGAGAGGACATCTGAGGCAGACATACAGCAGCCCTTTTGAACTAAGGGGGAAGACTTGATGTTCCTTTCCACCTCAAGGCTAATATCATCTTATTCTGCTATGAAGGACTATAATAGTGAGCATTAATAAGCAAGTACTCAAATATCACACCCACTGAAAATTAGTGAGTTCTAGCTCTTTGTGGTACCTTAATCATGATTAATCTGAACTCATTAATCTGAATATTAATTGGATAAATTGGATAGTAAAGTGTCACTGGAGTTTTGTTTTGCTAGTGATTTGGGGTTATTTGTGACCCTATGGCCCACATTATCTTTATTAATCTTGAGTTAGTTATATATCATTCATAAGGGCTCAAAATAAAGTGTTTTAGTTTCCCAGGTTTTTGTACTATAACCATACAAGCTAGACGACTTAAACAACAGAAATTTTTTTTTTTTTTTTTTGCGGTACCCAGGCCTCTCACTGCTGTGGCCTCTCCCGTTGAGGAGCACAGGCTCCGGACGCGCAGGCTCAGCGGCCATGGCTCACGGGCCCAGCCACTCCACGGCAAGTGGGATCTTCCCAGACCGGGGCACGAACCTGTGTCCCCTGCATTGGCAGGTGGACTCTCAACCACTGCGCCACCAGGGAAGCCCAACAACAGAAATTTATTGTCTCACAGTTCTGGAGGCTAGAAGTTCAAAATCAAGGTGTGAGCATGGTTGGTTCCTTCTTAGGGTGTGAGAAAGAATGTTCCATGTCTCTTGCCTAGCTTCTGATGGTTTGCTGGAAATCTTTGATATTCCTTGACTTGCAGCAACCTCACCTTAATCTCTGCCTTCATCTCCAGATGGCATTCTTTCTGTGTGCCAGTCTAAGTTCAAATTCCCCTTTTCATAAGGATACTAGGCATAATCGATAAGGGAGCCATCCTGCTCTATTATAACCTCATCTTAACTGTCTACATCTGCAACAATCCTATTTCTAAATAAGGTCACATTCTGAGATACTGGAAAATATAACCTCAGATAGACAGGTAGTTAAAAATTAGAATACCATGTAATATTTATGCTAATTAAGTAGAAAATATTTTATAAGTAGATTACATCTTCAGGATACTAACACCAGATAGTATTAAGAAAAATATTTCCAGATTTTGCAAACAAATATATATAACAAAATAAAACAAAGTTCTTATTTGTTAAAAATACTCTGAACATAATTTATAAGTGAAAGATAAACTAGAAAAATGTTGGCAAGTCTTACATAAATTTCTCTCATTAATTAAGAAGGAAAAGATTTATGAAATATGACAGACTACCAACAAAAATATGAATAAACACGAAAAATCCAATTTTATTCTAAATAAAGAAATCACGTGACTCTCAAACTGGACAAGAACTTTTTTTTAAGTTATAATACCCTATGTTGGAGACCACTAAAAATGTATATACACCTATTGTTGTGCTGGAAGAGTAAATTGGCAAAATTTTCTGGAGAACTATTTGGCTAATTTTAAATATGCTGCGAACGAAACATTTTTTTTCAAGTGACATATCCCAACAAAAATGTTTACGGACAGGTACAAATATAAAATCAAGAGACTTGCAATACAGTTTATAATACTAGAGAACTGGAGACAGACTAACTTTCCCCAGATTGGAAATTGGCTAAATAAATTGTAAGAGAATCACAAAAAGAAGGATCCACAGAAGACAGTAAAAATAACGAGTTCGAGAATCTGTCATTAATGCACAAAGCAGCTTCCAAAAGAACACATACATTATTATCCATGTATTTCTGGAAGAATACAATGTAAAATGGTAAAGTAGTATAGATGTGCACAGATCTTTCAATTTTGTATGGGATAAATGTATTTTTTTAGAATAAAAATTAAAGAAGTCATGGGTTACACGAAAATAATAACCGAGAGAAAATTGTGTCAATCAGAGACATGTACTGGCCTAAAATGTTTGGGCACTGTTGAAGGAGTGTAGGATCTCACTTCAGAAGGCTCCATGTTCAAGTTTCAGCTCCATGCCTTTGGCAGTAGGTGACCTAGGGCAAATCATTTAAGATCTCTTTGCTTCATTTTCCTACTGTGAATTGGAGACTGACAGAATATTTACCTCGCACGGTGACTGAAAATTAAAGGGGATGAACACAAAGCACTGCTCGAATAATATTCTTAACATGAGATGATTTCAGAAGGCACCAGGTAAGGAGAAACAAAGGGTCCAAGAAAAGAGAACTTTAGAAATATTAGAATGTGGGACATTTTTCTTACTTATTTTTAATTCCAGAAGAAAATGAAAAAAACATGAAGGATGTCTAAAAGGCTATAGCTAAAACTGTAAATTGAAAATTTTAGAGGGAAAATCTGCCTGTGAGTAAGAAGATGTAGCACAGTTCTGGGAAAAGGAGATTCCTTTCCCATTAAGACTCACTGCTCAGGTGGATGGAGTGTTTACTCCCTGTGTAAGTTAATCTTTGGCAGAGATATGCAGTGAGATATGGGGAAAAATGGAAACAACAAAGTCCACGATACAGAGATCATTGCCTGTTGTTTAAAGAAGACAAGAGGAAGGTATCAGGGAATGAAAGGACCTGATGCTATGGAATCCAGATACTATATCAGGAATCTTATTTCTCAGTTGTATGGATAACATCAGAAAGATACAAATGAATGGGACAGAGGACTTAGGCACTCTTCCCTAGAACTTGGAAAATCATGCTAAAAAAGGCATGGGGCAGCTTCTTAGTGAAGTAGTCCATTAGTGAGGATTAACTTTGCATCCACTATACCATCTACAATTTTAGCAGAAATTGAAATCTAGGAGGCTTCATATCCAGCATTGGCATTGGGAAAAAAAAATTCCAGGAAAAGAATTTACTTAAAAAAAGGTTTAGAGGCAAGAGGAAAAATGAATATCAAAGTTGAAAAAGCATATGTGTATGTACCTGTGTTTTTGGTGACATTTCTGTTATCTGTGCAGTCTAACAGAATCTGATTTTCTGATCTGGCACTGTCGTTGATTATTTTGAAAACTGGTTGGCAATACAAGATCCAAAGTCTGAAAATCTTCCAAGACACAAAAGGTACCACTATTCATTATGAAATATTGTACATTGTTGAGTAATAGCCACTTAAATGATCTCATACAGACATTTTCTTAAAGGCTTGGCCAAATGTTATGGCCTTTTTATGTTATCTGTCAACTCATAGCCCATATCAGATATCAGACTAGTTATGTCAAAAGACAACAATAATCAACACTCAAAAGGTCATTTTACTGGTTAATCAGGCAATGCTTAGAATAAATCTGGTAACTTTTCCATCCGTTTGATTGATGGCCTGTTTCAGCAGCTGAAAGTTCTTGTTTGACTATACACTGGTCAACTTAATCTCATAGTTTCATCTTTTTAGCAGATTTTACACTAATGTGTCTGTCTAAATGCCTTCATTATTACTCTTGTCATCTTCTACACCACTGGGTCTAGAGTAGCCAGTCTCTCATTTTTAAGATAATTCCATGTGTGTGTGTGTGTGTGTGTTCTTTTTTGCATACAGAGTTTGTACTAACAATTATTTACTTCCCCAGGTATCCACTTTTGATTACCGACACTAAGAGCCACAGCTCAAATTTCTCATTCATTCAATAAATCTTTATAGAGTGCTTTCTCATTCATTCATTCAACAAATACTTATCGAATACAACAAATATATTACTGAACAATAGCAGGTCCTGTCCTAGGCTCTGGACATTTAGCTGTGAATAGAATATCCAAGACAGTTACATTTTTTTTTTCCTCTTCCTTGAGTACACTTCCTTAACAGGGACATTAACCTTTTCTAGATCCTCCCCATCTTTCTCCCTCACTTAACTCAGTCTCTGTTCAAAAGTCACCACTTCAAATACACCTTCCCTATCTATACACTCCCTTCACACCCTCCATCTTTGTCTATCCTCTTACACTGCTTTAATTTTTATTCACCTTTCTTATTATTGAAATTTTACGACATATTTATTTTCTGTCCTCTTCTAGTATAACTTAAGCTCAAGAGTACATGTTTTGTCTGGTTCAACATTAGATCTAGAAAAATGCTTGAAGAATATAGGCGATTGAAACACTTGTGGAATGAATAAATGAATGAATAAGTTACTTTTACTTCTGGAACTCACGTTTTAGAGAACAGAGAAAGGCAAGTAAACAATTATTAATGGAGGATATGCTACGGAGTAATCCAAAAGATTATTGGGGATAGTAGTTAAGGACAGATTCTCTGGAGAGATGGAGTTTGAGTTTATTATTGATGAGAAGGAGCTAGTGTGTGAGCCTTCCAGAGACAGAGAGAACATTAAATGCAAAAATCCCTTAGGATTTGGAAGGAGACCACTAACTGATGGAGAGAACAAGAGAAGAGGATGGGTATGGGTTGCAACTGAAATGGTAGGAAGGGGCCAGATTGTGTGGAATCCTATGGGCAAAGTTTAGGAGTTTAAATTATATATATACACACACAAACACACACACGCACACACTTTGGAGGTATGAATTACAAGAGTTAAGAACTCTGTTTAGATAATGAATTGTAGAGGAGGGGAGTCAGGAAGACCGGTAATTGCCATAGATGAGGTGAGAAATGATGGTGGCCTGCATTAGAGTGATTGCTATGGAAACGGAAAGAAGTAGACAAAGGAGGAATGTGATTTTGAAGTGGAGTCATCAAGAGCTGCTGGTAGACTGGTGATGAAGATTTGACAATTGAGGGCAAAAGAGGCCACCAAAATGATGGGTTTTGGGCTTGAATCTCTTTTAGAAGACAATGTCATTTACTGATATGTAACTCATTTGGGGTCTACATTGGGTGGTAATTATATTGGCTTATAATGCTTTCCATTTCACTTCGGGATTATTTTGCCTTTTGACAATTTAGAACCTAGATCAGTGTCAATTGTCATAGCTAATCCTCAAGAACTTGAGTCAGTTGTTGATTCAAGAATGCTGCTTTTTACATTTGGTAGTATATATATGTCCATGCCACTTTCTCACTTCATCCCAGCTTACCCTTTCCCCTCCCCCTGTCCTCAAGTCCATTTTCTACGTCTGCGTCTTTATTCCTGTCCTGCCTCTGCATTCTTCAGAACCTTATTTTTTTAATTTATTTATTTTTTAGATTCATATATATGTGTTAGCATATGGGGATATATGTATACATATAGCTGATTCACTTTGTTATAAAGCAGAAACTAACACACCATTGTAAAGCAATTATGCTCCTATAAAAATGTTTAAAAAAAAAAAAAGAATGCTGCTTTTCTTCCTCCTGAGGCTTAATTTTAGATCAAGGTACATGCAATGTATGGAAGTGAAAATGGAAAGTATATTTGTTAATTTTTCTTGTCTTTGGCATGTCATAATGCTCAATAGAGAATGTTGAAGCTACTGACCAAACCAATATTGGAGTGAAAGATTTGCTTTAATTTCTCACTTCCTCCCAGCCAAACATAACTATTAGTGATCTAGTTTTACTTTACATTGTCTTCCAAATATTGGCCAGTTATAGAGGGAATTGTATGATTATAATCAATAACAGAGATACACATTTTAATTAAAATAATTATTTAAACAGGGCCTTGAAATCCTATGGATACTAGTTTTGTAGTTGTTAAAATGAAGAAACAGTTTTTCACAAACGGTTGAGTTTTAAGGCTCTCTTTTGTTTTAGAATAAACAGGACTGTCTGGAACTGTTTGTGGCTTTTCAACAGTTTGTCTAGTAGCTGTTATAGTAGAAGAGTGTGCTTTTCGTTGCCCTCTTCATCTAAAAATAATATTATAATAAACTTCTCTTGAGACTGTGTCTTGAGATTTACAAAGGATAATTCTATTTCTCCATGTGATTGGCAATATTTATTTTCTTCATAAAAGCGTTGCTCAATAGCAAGAGGCTGTTCTAATGACAATTTAATGATAGACCCTCCAATGACAGTTTATATTGTCAGATTATTCATTTTAACACTACCCACATCCCTTAGCTCATTTGCCATGAGTACTTAGTTATTCTTTTGGGTGGTATGTGTAAATTTTTCATCCCTTCCCTAATCTCTCTGTAAGGAAATCTTGGAGGCTAATTAGTTCATCGATCATAATTTCATTTTGGGGAGCAGTAATTCAATTCTACTCTTTCTGGTAAAGGAAGTATTTAATCATTTCTTTCTTTTGAAGTGAATTCACATATGATGCCTCCATGGCTAGATCAAATGTCATGGTGTTTCCTACTTAAAAAGGCATTTTTACTAAGGCTATTGTGTTGAAGCTAAAGATAAACTGATTGTTTCAGAAACCAACTTTGATAAGTTATCTTCCTGGTAAGACTACATCATCTGAATGATTCTGTCATTTTTGAAAATGTGCATGACATTTACAAGCCAAGTATAAATAGGTGATCTTAGGCTATGTCTGTAAACCTGGTTATAGAACTGCTAGAACTAAAATGACTATACCTGAAACTTCTAGTTGAACCAGCCAGTGGTGGGTAGACATGAAGTGAGCAACTGACTCTGCTGCAACAGACTGCAGCTGAATTTTTAAAATCAGAAGTTAACAGTCAGAATCGGTCCTCCATTTTGAATATGTGTCTTCTGAATATTTTGATTAGGCTTATAAATTTCATAACTCATAGTTTTAAAGTATAAAAATAGCAACAAGTTTATATAGTATATCCATATTTTTATTGAAATTAATAAAAAGCCTAAGGAAAACTAAATTCAATCTGTGTCCTTGCATTTGCAGAAAGCATTGCCAGTATAGCTACCAGCTCAGATGACCATACTGACGACATAATGGGTAAGTTGTTTAAGATGAAGATAGACAAAATGCCCTGATAAGATACAGGAAAAGAAGAAATAGAACAGTGATGAAGATATTAATGAAGATAAGAAATGGAAAAAATGGTACTGTTTAATTGCCTCACTTCCTTCTCCTTCCTCCATCTCAACTTTGGGGTTAAAAGATTTGTGCAAATTAGAATCCACTTTTCATAAAGGAAAGCTGAGTAGCCCTGGTTCAAACGAACCCACTGGCAGTGCAGGAAAGTAAAGCAAGAAGAACTGAAGGTGTCTTCCTCTTGAAAGCTTAAGTCACTCCCAGATATTTCAGGCTGAGTTGGTGCTAAGGTTGAAAATTGGAGCCAGTGTCTCCTTATGTAAACTCTCAAGTATCCTACCCCAGTAAATGCATTCATATTAAATCCTCTCGAGGAATACTGGAGAAAAGTTTTTAAACCGATTAATGGATGTAAGAAGTGGTGTAGTAAAATACAAGTGTATAGGCGAAATGGACATACTTTTTGTCTCCATAGGGTATGCATCCTTAAGCTTTAGTTTTATAATTTTGCACCACTGGGCACTAAGATTTTTTGTGGGACAGAAAAATTTTTTTTCTCTCAAAGGCTGGTTCTTGCTAGAGTTGGCTGACGGGTAGAGTGAGAATTAATTTTACTGTCTCCATTCAGAGTTAATTTAGTGTGCTGCCATCAAACTGAAACAGCTGAATTAAAACCACCGGTAGCAGCAGCAGCATCATTTAAAGCTGTCTCTTAAAGGGTGTGGGACATATCTGAATGTAAGGGAAGAAATTAAGATGAGGGTTCAGGGCTGTTTAATCCAGGTTGAATACCTGATAGACTAATGTCCTCAAAGGATAATATGATGTTCTCTTTATAAAATGTCCTTCAAACACAATATCACAAAGCCAGAGAAAGGAAGATTTCTATTTAGGAGAGGAGATTGGATTTGGATAAAATTGGAAACACATCTTTGTGCAAATCAGAGAATTTAATTCATTTTTTGAATTTTGTTAAGGAAGTTACATTTGTTACAGGCAACACTTGTGCGTAACATTTATCAGTATTAATGCTAACCAACTATTCTTATTGTTTAAGGACAAAAATAATTCTTAATTAAGATTTTCAAGACTTAGGCAAGATTTACAAGTCCAATTGAGGACTTTTCATTAAATTTGCAAAGGTACCATTATTTTGAGTCAGTAGCTTAATAGAGTCAATAATGTGTAAATTGAATCTATGAAGATGATTTCAGATTGTAGATACTCCCTGTTTACACCAAGACACAACATTTGAGTATGCTACACAAATGATAATAATTCTCAATTTGTATGATGTTAGAGCAAATTTTTTAAAACAAATAAGAAAAATTTATTTTGAAATATGTACTTTACTCAGTCCTTTCAATCAGTTTACAATTTCTTGTGAATTCAAGTTAGTCATGATGTATATATATCAATTGTTTTCTCCTGGCAGAATTCTTGCAACTTTTACATATTGGTTGTATTTACTAATAGTAATCAATTTTTTTCAGTAAAGTTTCATTTAGTTAGATCAGAGCTGTTGTCTCTGGTCCAAATCCAACATTTTAGTACTTCTCATAAGTCAAACTGCCATAAATGTTTCCCTACATCCTCTGGATTCCCTACATCCAGTCTGCCACTGGATTTTAATTTTGATAATTTTCTTTTTTTTTTTGTAGTCTCATTGCCCCAGGAATCCCAACTGATCTCAACTTTGAGTTAGTGACAATATTTATAATACTGAAAGAATATCTGATATAAAACAATCTTCTGAAATGATGGTAGCTATATATAACACCAATGCTAGAAGAATATAGACTATTTGAAAAGCACATACTAGAAACAATATTACAAAAAAAACTGGTTTATATGACTGGCATCAAATGTTTCTTGGAAATGCTCAGTGTAATTGACTTCATTTTATCATACACATTTTTGAAAATAAAATATTCTATCTTTTTTAACATCTTTATTGGAGTATAATTGCTTCACAACGGTGTGTTAGTTTCTGCTGTATCAAAAAGTGAATCAGCTATACGCATACATAGGTAGGGTAGGAGGGAGATGAAAATAAAATATTCTATTTTTCAAATATAAATGTCACTGCATTTATCAATTTAGACTTGGTCTTTCATTGCAGGAACAACCTTTATTCACTCACATTATAAGGTATATATTTTTAAATGAAATTAGCCATAGGATGAACTGCGTCATTGATTTTAAATTCAAATTAGCTATTGTTTGAAACTTTTGGATTTCAAAAAAGAAACTTAATTGAGAACAGCTTAGACCAAAATGGGACTATACTGGCTCACATAGTAAATTTGCAAGAAGGGCAAGGTTGTTTAAGCCTGGGTATAGGGACTTAAATTCTCTCAAAAGTATTTCTCTCTTTTCTCATCTCTGTTTCTGCACATGTCCAAACTTTATTTTGCCAGTCTAGACTTTTTCACATCAGTGGAAACACAGCTGCCAATAAATTTGAGGCTTACATCTTCCAGCCTACCTATAACCATAGAAGGACTGAAACTCATTATCTTCAACATGAGGTTCCCAGTTCCAATCTCTGTGGCCAGTGAAGTTGAGGTTGTTAAAATAATGTCAGCCCAGAATGTCTGCAATAGGGGAATTAGTGTGTCCCAGAAGACAAGGTACATTTCTGAAAGGAATTTTGACACAGATAAAGCAACTGGTGTCCACTACCATGATCATTATAAAGCTGGAGATATAAATTCATGGGGGGAAAAAAACCCTCAAAAGATTCTATTTTAAAAATTATAGGGGAATGAATTGAGAAAGTGACTATTCCTATTCAAGATGTGAATTATGAGTAGAACAGAAATAATTTACCTCCTAGTTATTGTCATTCTAGCTGTTCACAGTTCTTTTTTTTTTTTGCATTATCTATATTTCCCACCCCCCTTCAGCAATTCTTATTTCTTTCAAGATCTCATTCTATTATTGATTTAAATCACGTTTAACTTTACCATTTACATTTCCACCAACAGTATTGAGTTGCTACTGCTCCACAACCTCACCTCACCAAAATCTGATACCATAAGTCTTTTAAATCTTTGCCAAACTGCAGTGCCTAGAAAGTGACGTCTCGTCAATTTTCATTTCCATGACTACTTCTGAGGCTGTACATCTTTCCATAGACTGATAGCCATTCCTGTTTCTTAGTCTATGAATTGTCTATTCATGTCCTTTTAGCCATTTTTCTAATAGGGCTTCTTTTACTTATTACATTTTAGGAGTTCTCTATAGATTCTAGAAATTAATTATTTGCCAGCTGCTTGTGTGGCAAACATCTATTCCCAGGTGGCGGATTTTTAAAAAAATGGTGTCTTTTGATGAATAACAGTTTTTAAATGTAATGTAATTGAATGTATCAGTATTTTCCTACTATGACTTGTATTTTTATATGTCTTATTCAAGGACTCTTTTCCTGGCTTGATACATAAAAATTTTCGTATATTGTTTTTCTAAAAGGTTTAAAGTTTTGCTATTCATATTTTTCTCTTATCCATTTCCCATTAACTTTAATATAAGGAATGAGGTATAGATTCAATTCCATGTTATGATATTAGATACCCAACTACCCCAGGACCGACCGATTATCAAGAGTCTTTCCTTTCCCACTAATCTTCCATGCCATGTGTTTTTCTACTTCAGGAATGTCTTTGTTGTTCTTCTCCATTTGTTTTTACACATAAACTTTTAAGTAGGTTTGTCAAATTCTTGTTGGAATTTTAATGCAAATTTCACTGAATTCACAAATCATTGTGGGGAATGCCGACATATCTACAGTAGTGAATCTTACTATTTACAGACAAGGTATATCACTACCGTCATTTAGGTTCTCTTTAATGTATTCATTATAATTTTATTATTTTCGCCTCAAAGTCCTTAAACATATTTATAAGATTTCTCTCTTTAGTATTTTTATTGCTATTGCAAATGGTATCTCTTTAAAGATTACCTTTCCTACATATTTATTACTTGAAAATGAAATGCTTTTGCTATTTGTATATTGATTTCATATTCAAGAATCTTGCTAAATTCTCTTATTAACTAATAAACATAAACATAATTTACCTTAGATTATTTTCTATTTTCAATGTAACTGAACAGGAGTAACACTTTATTTTTCTTGACTTAGTTTTCTGACTAAAATATCCATTTATTTGTCTTTTTCCTCTAAAATATTGTATCTTGAGCCGCTCTAAAATTTACCTTTTTATTTTATTTTTAAAATTTTATTTATTGATTTTTTTTTTTGGCTGCGTTGGGTCTTTGTTGCTGCACACAGGCTTTCTCTACTTGTGGCGAGTGGGGGCTACTCTTCCTTGTGGTGTGCCGGCTTCTCACTGTGGTGGCTTCTCTTGTGGAGCAGGGGCTCTAGGCGTGTGGGCTTTAGTAGCTGCAGCACGTGGGCTCAGTAGTTGCAGCATGTGGGCCCTAGAGCACGGGGGCTGCAGTCGTTGTGGCACGTGGGCTCACTGGTTGTGGCTCACGGGCTCTAGAGCACAGGCTCAGTAGATGTGGTTCACGGGCTTAGTTGCTCTGGGGCATGTGGGATCTTCCTGGACCAGAGCTTGAACTCGTGTCCCCTGCATTGGCAGATGGAGTGTTAACCACTGCACCACCAGGGAAGCCCTAAAATTTACCTTTTTAAAACAGCATTTTCAAAGGGTATTTTGTAACTCAGCATAAGAGTATACCAGAGTATAGTGATCTATTTTCCTGTTGTGAATATCTGTTATTACCATTTTTATTTATATTTTTACTAGTATAAAAAAAGTTGGGATATTTTGTACACAAATCATTGTCCACATTTCTCAACAATTTCTCATGATACAACTTAAGAGTAAAATTATAGTACCAAAGAATAGTGTCATTTTAAGAGTCTCAATATGTATTGCCAAATAGCTCTTCAGAAAGGTCATCACAGTTCACTGACAACCGGCAATGCATGGAAACATCTGTCTCACCACATCCTCGTCAGTATATGGGATTATCCTTTATTTTCTTTGGCTAATTTGATAGACAAAAATGGTACCTCATTTTAATTTGCGTTTATTTGATTACTAGTGAAGTTGATTATTTTCATATAGAATTTTTCAAACTTCTGGTGTTTTCTGGCTTTTGACTTTAGCAGGGTCTCATCAATATGTGTGTCTCATCAATATGGAAAGTTGATAGTAGATACTAACTCTTTAAAATCTAGTATTCATATTTGCATTGTATTAGATTTTTACTTATGATCTCTTTTTTTATGACTCAGTGAAGGTTGTTATACTTGTGTTATTAAATATATCAGTATTTCCTTGATCAATATCTTTCATTGTCTGTACGAATTATTAGAAAGTTTGCTCATTTTTTTTCTTTGGGTATTTATAAAATGTAGTGCAACCTGGTTGCATTATAAATTGACATATCATCAACTTGTACTAATTCAATGCTATAAATTTCTCCTTCAAAAATGAAAATTCTAGATCTTGGATTATGTCATTTTTAGTTTGTATCCATAGAGCTTGGCATGGTTCCTGGTGCATAATAGCTATTAAAGAAATACTTGTTGAATTGAATTTCAAGTTGAAGTGTTTCAACTTGAAATTTTCCTATGATCTTATTTTTATTTTTTAAAATAAATATATTTATCTATTTATTTATTAATTTTGGCTGCGTTGGGTCTTTGTTGCTGCACGCCGACTTTCTCTAGTTGCGCGAGCAGGGGTTACTCTTCGTTGCGGTGCGCGGGCTTCTCATTGCGGTGGCTTCTCTTGTTGCAGAGCACGGGCTCTAGCTGCACGGGCTTCCATAGTTGTGGCTCGTGGGATGTAGAGCGAAGGCTCAGTAGTTGGGGCTCACGGGCTTAGTTGCCCCGCGGCATGTGGGATCTTCCTGGACCAGGGCTTGAACCTGTGTCCCCTGCATTGGCAGGCAGATTCTTAACCACTGTGCCACCAGGGAAGTCCCTGATCTTAGTTTTAAATAAAAATAGAATAAAGCATGTCCTGATTTATTAATTTAGTAACTTCCAAGTATTGTAGAAAGATAATACTTCTGATCTCTAGCTATTTTTTTTTTTGATCATTCTAAACTCTTCATGGGTTTAACCTACCCTATTAACCCTCAAACAGCCCACTGATCATCAGTGCCCATTAAGTAGCGCTTGAGGGCATGGCCTGTGCTCATAGAATAGTAATTTTCTCTTTGTGTGAAGTGACATTTCTACATTAGGCACAGAAGCTCTAATTTTCACTCTGATTTTGACCTCTGATCTCCATGCTCTAACAAAGAGAGAACTACTTGACGGAGTGAGTTAACTGATATAGTCAGACTCTTAAGATCATCACTTCTGGCAGGCAAATTTTATTCACATTTTAAAACTTAGCTCAAATATTATACCTCCTTACTTCAGCTCTCCTTCTCCCACCGAATTAGATGCTTCCTCATCTGTGCTCCCATAACTCTTTTCACATTATAATAGCCAATAAAAGTGAACATTTGTTGAATGTATACCATACACTTCCTCATACTTACTGTATAAGACAGATACCTTTATCACCTGTAGTGTTTCAGAAGAGAATACAGGCTTAACAAAGATAACCTGCTCACATTTACACTGCTGATAAGTATCTACAAGGATCTGAAACAGGTTATTTGACCCCCCAAACTAAGGCTCTTAACTACCTCTTAAATCACTGCTCCAGTAAATTCCCCTTAAGGACTAGAATAACAACCTATGGAATTTTGTATTTCTAGTACCAGATTCAGTTCCTGGAACTTAATAAGCATTCAACAATAACTTAGTAAACTGGAAAATGGAATACAATTCTTGGAAGGCCCCCTAATAGGGCCTGTTTGGCCGTGTATTTGCTCAATTTCTGTGATCCATCGCCCTGAAGTGGTTTGGATGTTTGAACCCTGTCCAAACCAACCACATGTGTACATAGAACCTGTACTTAATCAGAGACCATTTCACCCAATGTGACCAGAGGTTAATATTAATTTCTTAAAAGATATTCTCCTGACAGATGCTGCTGGCAAGAGCAGACTAATGGATTCACTCTAAGTCATTAAAGACATAGCAACAAATTGGGAGTCATGTGATCCAGATAGTGTGTGTGTCAGGGTGTCTTCAGTTTCAGTCTACCTTACGTTTCTTGTGCTCCATTTTTACTGCTGCATAAGAGTCTCTGACAGGCAAACAGAATTAATGTATCATCTTCTCACCGATGAACAGGTACCAAAAGGCAGCATTTTCTACCCTTGCTCTTCTTTCAGGGGCAAGATTAACACACGTATAAAATCAAACTACTGAGCTATTTTAATACTTTTCCTGTCACGCAATCAGGACCCTCTGAAGTTGTCATCAGCTACTGTTTCATTTAATTCTCTGGCCTTCAGGGTAATGTAAGAAAATTGAAGAGATTGGGAGCTATCTCTTTCCTGTTCAATGCATTTGTGTTGCCGTAAATTGGCACCAACCTTCAATCTCATGGTCAGGGCTCTCCAGGGTCCTCCCACTGATGCGACAGCATGATAAATGGTGCACAGCCTCCGGCAGGACAGGCAATTCTTCCCTTCTTGACTCCTGCACTAGGAAAGAGGCCATATCTCGCCATCTTCTTGCAGTGGGTGGCCGCCCCCTTACCCTGATGTTCCTCAAGTTAATTAAAGGATCCGCTTCCCCCGATTAATTATTTTATGTCCACTGACAAAAATGACTTCAACACATAGCAAATGAGGATAAAGGAAACCTCCCATCCAGAAAACAGCATTTTAACATTATATTTTTTCTTTTTCACTTATTCTACTAGTAGAAAATTATCTCATCTGAGGGGAGAGGCAATTCCACTGAGTCAAAATGCAAAGATCCCAACAAGTCCTTTGACCCTCGTTGAAGAGTTTGCAGTTTACAACCTTTTTGTCTGTGTATATATGACAGAAAAAACAAAAACAAAAACAAAAAACACCACAGCGACACTCATACTTACATAAGCAGAGAGGGAAGAGAGAAGTAATTACACACAGAGAAATAGTCCTTTTAAAATAAAAGCATATCATTTGCACAAGATCAGCTCGTGAATTCATATTTATATACATATGCGCTTAATTACAAAGAAAACTTTCCAAATGATTGACCATGGATACAAGGAGTAAATGATTTGACCTTGCTGAGTCATTTATTATTTTTCTGTAAGAGCTGAAGTTCTGGGGTTTTGAAGAAACATGACAGGCATGTCCTCAAAAAGGTTTTGATTTTTTCTTTTTAGGAACATCTATCGTAGAGACAGCAGTACTAATAAAAAGCTGAGTGCTGCAATTTCCTCTGACACCATATATTTTAACCGTTTAAATGAAAAAGGCCAGAATCTTTCAGTAAATGAACTGCTTCATTTCAGTAAATGAACAGAAAACCAGTTTTCTGTCCTTCAACCATTTCTTATCCCCATGGACTAAGCCTGGAGCATCTCTGTGATGCTCTGACCGTTCCTCACCTGCCCTTCTGCCCCAGTGCCCCCCACAGTAACCCACTGAGGAGTATGTGGACAGCACATGCCATCACGCCCACTCCCCACCCACCCAGTATGCTGTATCCCAAAGTTCTGGCTGCCAAAGAGAAGGAAGCTGTAGAAACCACTCGTCAGGATACCTTGGGTGGCAACATCCCAAGGTGACGGCCAGTACATGTGTGTATCCTATTTAAACGTGGTCTGATCATGTTATCTTTTAGCAAAAAATTCTTCCGTGATTCTCTCCAATAACCAAAGAATAATAACTAATTCTCCAACAGTGAAAGAAAACGCTTTAATACAGCATTTGAAACTCTCTGTAATGTCTCCTTTCCTGATCTTACAAACCTGTTCTGTGCTCTTCCCTCTCCCCTGGAACCATATGCTTTAGCTACAGAGGAACCTAACTTGACCTTTTTGGTTTATCCACCCCAACGCCCCCTGCCCCGCCAAGATCTTCCCTCCATTCTCACTGATGCTTCTTTATTTACAAATCCGACATTTTGTTCATCCTGGATTTTAGGCATCAATTTTGATTTTTAAAAATATTGCACTAGGGCTTCCCTGGTGGCACAGTGGTTAAGAATCCGCTTGCCAATGCAGGGGACACGGGTTCGAGCCCTGGGCCGGGAAGATCCCACACGCCACGGAGCAGCTAAGCCCGTGCGCCACAGCTACTGAACCTGCGCTCTAGAGCCCACGAGCCACAACTACTGAAGGCCACGTGCCACAACTACTGAAGCCTGCGGGCCTAGAGCTCCACAACAAGAGAAGCCACCGCAGTGAGAAGCCCGCGCACCGCAACGAAGAGTAGCCTTCACTCGCCGCAACTAGAGAAAGCCCGTGTGCAGCAATAAAGACCCAGAACAGCCAAAAAAGAAAAAGAAAGAAAGCACTAAAATATTACTTATCTTGATTGCTAAGCTTTTTGGCAGCCCCTTACATGTTGGGCCTGAGGCACGGGCCTCCCTCCCCTCACCCTAGCCTGGGCTCTGCCCCTAACGTGAAGCTCCACATTACCTTTCCAGGTTTGAATTTAATTTCTCACTCTTTCATCTTTCCAGTTAACTTTAATAACGATTTCCTGGTGTTTGTAACAGGATGCAGTTTCTTTCTCAATGGGCTTGATTTTCAGGACATGTGCCAGGTACCCGATTGCCAAGTTAGTGAATCAGTAGAGCCCCTAATGATTCTAGAACAAAGACAGAGAGTCAGGAGAGAGAGGGCGGAGCCGTGAGAGGGGTACCAGCCGGGCAGCCTGCACAGCCACGTGCCTGTCTTGTGGATCAGGCCTGCAGTGCCGACGCTGTCTGGGCTGAAGCGTCTGGTTGGTATTAATTCTACCCCTCACCCCTACCCCATAGGGCTGCCAGCTGGGCAAAGAAATACCAGCTGCAAAAGGGTGCAGGATTGGTCATTGGTGGAGTCATGAGAGACATGAGGAAGAGGTCCCTCTGAAGCTGCAAACCCACTTCGGTGGGCCGTGCAGTGGGTGGTCTGCGTGGGCCCTTCCAAGTATGAGTAAGTGAGCCTTGGAGTTGATCCAGACATTGGACACCTGGTACAGAGTGACAAGCTCAGGAAGAGGCAAGAGTGAGAGAGCTTCCCCTCATCTGCGGGGGCCTGGGAGACACCTGTGCAGCCTGCCCTCGATGGAGAAGGAGGGCAGGGCATGAAATCGAGTGTGAGATTTAGGTTTTAAGAAGAAGACTGAATCCTGAAGAACCAGCATAAGATTATTCTAATACCCCAAAGAGATGAAAAATCTATGGAACTGAACTGAGTTTTCATTGAGAGAATTGATGACCCAGCAGGGGAGGGGGTTTGAGGGAGCAGAACTGGATATTAGTTATGGGGAAAAATAAGACCATTTCAGAGTAGAGGTGCTCAACGATTGAGTCACATGCATCCTCATTAGAAGGTGAAAATGGAGATGTGCTCATCTCTCTATTGGAAACTGCACTGTGATGAAAGGCAGGTACGGCGGATTAGAGCAAGCCCTGCACACAGAGCAGAAAGAGCTCGGCTGGAGCTCTTTCTCTTCCTCATGGGAGTTAAATGACCTACAACATATTTATCTTTCTCTTCCCTCACTGCTGGCCTTGATCTTCTATTTTAATTTTAATTTTCAGTAGTCCTGATGTCTAATTATTTACCCATTTCTTTTTTATTGTAAGGTCAAAAAAGGAAGAATACTGTAAAGGTATTGTAAGATGTCGAAAGATAATTTTCTCTAAATTATTGCAAATCCTTTATAAAATGGAGCAGGTCATGTACACCACAAGCCAAGAACAATAGCAACAACAAAGACAAAATTCGGTCCTTATGCCTTTGTACAAGTCGCCTAATTCTTTGCACTCCAGTTTTCTCTGCCGTTAAAGACAGGTGATAATTGTGTATGAAGTTCACAGGTTGTGAAGAGGGCTAAGTAAGATGAAGGGAAAAGTTTTAAAAAACTGTCAAATACTATCCAAACATAACATATTACTATTCTTATAATAAGTATTTGTTGAGTCATATTGCACAGGGATCAAGAGACGGAATTAATAAGAACAGAAATCATGTGATATTGTCATGGTGTAGGCACAGTGGTAAACGTTAACACTGGAGAAATCGTTTGCACTTAACGTTCTGGAATGCAAATCACAGCCAATACTACCAAAAACACTTGGAGTGGGCAGAGATCTTTGAGGTTATCTGGCCAAGTTTTCAAACTGCATCTCGCAGAGCCTGGTTTCAAGAAGTGTTACCTTAGGGGCTGGTAAAGTGGGAAGGCTGAGGCCAAGTGCTCTGGATCCTGACCCCAGCGGCTACTGCCTACTGCAGCCTTAATTAGTGTTAATTACTGGGGAGAAGTCCTGGTAAGATTTCATTTGAAATAATGTTCAGCCACTGTTCTTTATACCAAGGTTCAGAGGGTGCTGAGATTTGCCCATGACCGTGAACTTAACCACGGGAAGATCAGACCTTGAGCCAGTTCTCCTGCCCATGGACCACTCTTCACATCATACACCACTTTCCAAAGGCTCAGATCTGGAGCTCCTGGCTTCAAAGCAACCTTTGGCCAGGCAAGCTAGGTGCTGGACTGTTCCCCCATGCACTCTGGCAAAATCAGTACAGTTTAAGAGGAAGCAGATTGTCTTTTTAAGTTAAATAGGACATGGTACAAAAGACAAGTATTTGGAGCAGCACCTGGTGGGAGCACTGCCTTAGGAACGTGGGTTCACAAGTGAAATTACATCAATTTCTTACACACAAGGGATTTTCCTGGGACTCCAGTTCTAGATGGCTGCCACTCACAACCAATACAAATTAGATTTGCCAAAATTAATAGAATGTAACATGAATTATTTGATTCAGTCACATTAGCAGCCAAATATTTCTTTAGGGTCTTGGGTTAACACAGAAGTAGAGAGGCTTGTAGAGAGAGGGCCATGCATAATTTAAAAATGGCCAAGAAGTGTCCCTTGTTCATGAGAGGAGTAAAAGGGCTTCAAGAGTTATGTCCAGGAAGTACTCTCACTTATTGTTAAAGATAAACCCACTCAACGTGCCATATGAGTCAGATCCCTTTTCTGATCTGCATTCATAATGATCTTCCAGTTAAGGCAAGTCTGATACTGTGATTATCAAACCTAAAACTTCAATGGGTTCTTCCCCTGCCCTTTTAGAGATAACATCAAAATATAGCAGTCAGGTTACAAAGCTCCAAGATTGTGCACCAGGTTACCTTCATGGGACCATCTGGTGCTCAACCTTTGCTCTGACCTTTTGGTACCAAATGAACTCCATTTTTAGAGCTCAAAGAATGTCATGCTCTCACGCATTAAACTTCCTCACACACTGATTCTTTGGCCTGGAAATTTTTGCTCTTGATTGTGCAATTCCTACTCTTTTTTCACATCTCAGACAACCATCACTTCCTTGAAGAAGGCTTCTCTGACCTCTAGTTCAGGTTGTGACTTTTTTTTTTTTTTTTTTTTCAGTACACGGGCCTCTCACTGCCATGGCCTCTCCCGTTGCGGACCACAGGTTCCGGACGCGCAGGCTCAGCGGCCATGGCTCACGGGCCCAGCCACTCCGCGGCATGTGGGATCTTCCCGGACCGGGGCACGAACCCGTGTCTCCTGCATCGGCAGGTGGACTGTCAACCACTGCGCCACCAGGGAAGCCCCAGGTTGTGACTTTTGAATTGTCCCCATCACTCTTTGCACATCTGCTCTCATGACAGGAATATTGTATTGTGGAAACTTATGTGACTGGGAAATGAATTGATATTTACAACCATGGACACATTTCTAAGTGGCTGGGTCTTATTCAAATGTGGAGTGTCTTGATAGGTTTGGATAATCAAAATTGGGGCTGGAGCTGAGCTAGATTTAGGGCCTAGGATGATTTGATCTGTTCTGCATTTATAAAAAAAAAAAAAGAGAGAGGTTTTTGTTTTGCTCTTTTCCTCTGACAAATACTGAGCACTTACTATGTGCCAGGCCTGGTCTAAGTGTCTTGCATGTATTCACTCACTATTTTCACAGTAGCACTCATGAAGATATCATTTTTATCCCTATTTTATAATGTGGAAAAATATCTTTCCTAAGGTTTCACATGTAATACGTGATGTAGCTGGAATATGTTCTTGAGAGAGAAGGGGCACAGGAGAGACAGAAGTAGCCACGGAGACAGGCAGAGAGAAAGTGATACTTGAAAACCACACAACATGGGGGAGGGGGGAGACAAGAAGAAGATGCTGAGATGCCAAGGGACTATATTTTAAGCAGCATGCTTTCTAACTTTTTAACTTTAAGTTTATTTATCCTTCAACAGTTTTTATTTAGCTTCTACTACGTGCTAGGCGCTGTTCTCGAATCTGTTTTCAAAAGTAAGGGCAGGGAGCCTTGCTTATACACTGATAATTAGACAGAAACCTGGAGAAAGCAAGGGAACAAGTCACACATATATCTGGGGAAGAGTGAGCCAGTCAGAGTGAAAGGAAGATGGAAAGATCCTGAGGGGGGAGTGTGCTTGTTGTTTCTGGGGAACCTTCTAGAAGCCATTGTGTCTGGAGCAGAGTGGCAAGTGTAAGAATGCTGGAGATGAGGTCAGAAGGAAGTGAGAGTTGTGAACAGGTTAAGTCTCTGCAGGCTTTTATGCTGAGTGAGAGGAGAAAGTGTTTGGAGGGTTTTGAGAAGACTGGGACTTGATCTAATTCCTATTCTAAAAGAATCACTCTGGGTGCTGTGTGAAGAATACTCTGGAGGTGAGCGGGAGATCAGTTAGAGAGGCTGTGGCAATAATCCAAACGAGAGACACAGAGGTGGTGAGAAGTGGTCAGATTCCAAATATATTTTGAAAATGCACTTGTTAAGTTTACTGTGATGTATTTCTCTATCTCTCAAAACTTCCATTAAGTCTCGCTCACTCACTAAAGCAGTGCTATAAATGGTGTGTGTGTGTGTATGTGTGTGTGTGTAAACTAAAGAAGAGGTATGAGTCTCTGGTCTAGTGAAAATGTGATACCAACAGTGAAAACTTTCCTAAACTCAACTACTTCAGCAGGAGATGCTCAGAGCCAGACATAGAATAAAAACATCAATTCCTTGGGAATTCTCACACTCCTGGGGGGGATATTGGAGTTTCCAAAATATAGGAATGGGATTCAATAAATTCTTAAGTGACCTCAGCCAAAATCTACTTTTGTTTCCACCTAGCCCACTGGACTGAGATTCATGAGGGCTGGGATTGGGTTGTACTTCTATTATTTGTCATCGTGTAGACAGGAGTGGCTCGCCCATAGTAGATGCTCAATAAATATTCCCTGAAGAAAGAAAATGAATAGCTTCCATTTCCAAGGGAGACTAATGTTCCACAGCCCCTGTTCATGTTAGAAGTCAAGAGTTTTAGCTGGAACTAAAACTTAAAAACCTTGCTTCTTCCTTAAGAAGTATTCAGGTGAGTATTTTTTTCAATCAACATCATCAGCAGCAAATACTTCCTTTGTCTACATTTTGTGAGAGGCATCTATGGGGAAAAGGGATGCCAACAGAGGGACAGAAAGTTAATGGTAGTGAAGAGAACCATAGACCATGTCGCAGCAAGACGTGGTGGGGGGAGTTCCTAGTTCTTCCACAAATACACGGGGTGTATTTGAGCAAGTATTTTATTCTCCAAGTCGAAGCACTAAAGGGTAGTTGGTTATAAAAATTAGGGCTGTGCGAACACGAAGACCCTATGAATTAAGTGAGATCATGTTTATGAATAGGCCTTTTAAAAACTTTAAAGCACAGTGTATATGTGTATTATAATTGAGCTTACAACATCTTTGGTGAAGATCTAGCGACTAACAGAATGCATTTGATGGCGCTAGATGCTAGCATAAAGAATAAATGCCTTGAGAGAGGCATAAAAGTGCTCTTTTTTTCTGTCCTGGGCAGCCTGATTGTACTGGTCCTTGTCATCATGTTCCTTTGTTCTTCAGCATGTGACAGCTACAGGTAGGTGCCCGGCAGAACAAGAGAATCCACTGTTCACTCTGAGCTTTCCATTTGCTCCCTTCTGGACTTAAGGCATACTATGGAATTACTGTAAGCCCATGAGTCACCATCTGCAAATGAGGGATAAAATTTGCCAACTGTCTCCTAACCTCCCTGGGAGTAAGTGGGGTTTAATAAGATAATGAACATTATTCTCTCCATATGCACTCCACACCCTTGGCTCCCTTGGTCTTCCAAAGGCTCTACATAGGCAGAAATGCAGATTCTCTAAAATCAAATTCAGACGGTCAGAAGGCAAGCCACAGAGACTCATGCCAACGACTATTCATCACAAATTAACATTAATATCCATTAGTTAATGTTTCCTATTAGCAGTCGTACAGTTAATCAGGAACAGTATGTCACTAGGCAGTGCCAGCTGTAGGTGGATAATTGGGAGGTAGGTGGCTTGCTTCCCGTGGCCACGACATCACCTCTGCTTGTCCTTTCAAAACTCCCCATCCGTTCTGTTGCTTCTTTCTCTGGCCATCAAATCTAATAAAGGAATCCACATAAATGTATTGGGAGGGCACAGCAATATTTTCAGAGCATAAAGAGGAGTTGCAGTTTGAAAGAGGACTGCAGGAAGAGAATAATGTTTAGAATAACTAAAATCGAAGAGCAGTGAATAACGATAATGAAAGGAATAACTGTAACAATATCAACTCTCGCTCATTTAGTGCCAAATGTATAAAGCGTTGTGAAGGATAAAGACTCTCAGAAACGGTCCATGATTTCAAAAGCTGACCCTTTCCTTGGGTTGATCAGGAATAAGTCTACAAAAGTAAAATGACAACACTACAAATGGCAACACAAACTTCAAACCATAGCAGGAGTTTTCACAAGGGCTAAGTACAGACTCCCAGCTTAGATTAGCTGAGTTTGAATAACGGTTCTGCTAGCTATCAGCCTCAATATCTTAGCCAAGTTATCTAGCCTCTGTGTGCCACAGTTTCCTCATCTGTAAAGTGAAGGGAACGATAATTCCTATCACATAGGGCTGCTGTGAGGACTTCATGAAACAGTACGTTATTATGAAATAATACTGCCTCTGGCACATAATAATAATAAATTATGATGCATTATTAACTGCAAAGTCTACTGTGGAGTAGGAAGGCACTTCAGAAGAGGGAGACAAAACCAAGGAGAAGGGGGAATCTAAGCTGGGTGTAACCCAAGAAAGACCCTTAGAAAGGTGTAGAACATTCTAGATGGGACCTTGGGGTACGACGTGAGTAGGGGGATAGAGGCGCAGATATAACACCCAGAAACCAAACCAAAGGGGACTTGAACCCTCGGTGCTTTTGGAAGATGAAGTTGGCAGTGCTCTGTGGAGGACCAGAATGCGGACAGATTGCTGGCAGCAAGTGAAGTTAGGAGAGAAATTTTAGGCATCAATGAGAAAGAAATTTTAGGTCTCAAGGAACCCTTTAAATCTGCGTATGCATAAAGAGGGTCCTTTCCGTGGGTTGCCTTCCCATTCTAAGACCTAAATGTGAAGGGAAAGGCTAATGCCCTCTCCAGAATGCAGAGCTAATGGGGTGCAGTTATCGGGAGAATTACTTAGTGGAAGTGCTGGAAGAATTTCTAAGGGAGAAGTCGCATAGCTGGTGCACAGGCTGATGACAGTAAAAATGGGACGTGCGTGACTGAAAATCAGAAACGTCCTTCGTGAGCCACAGAGCATCTTCCTTCACGTTAAGCTGTACATTTGCAGCCTGTCAGGACTTGCCTGCTCTCTTCTGAATATTCAGCCATCAACCTTTAGGGTGACATTAGTAGCACTTTAATTTCCTGATAACACCTAAATTAAGGTAAGAGTTCTAAATACTTTATTAATAATGTACATGCTAATGAATAGAAAACACTTTTCCAGCATGTATTATTAAAGGATGTGTTCCAGCATGCCTTGTTATGTTTTCCAATTTCCTTGCTCAGAAAACTGGTCGCTGTTTCCACATCTTACCTGAACCTCCTCTTGGTCAACTCTGTACAACATATGGGAGGCGAACTCTCTCCACTCTGGATTGGAGAAGAAAGCGTCCCTCAGCTCTCTGTCTTGCTCTCTTTGGCAATGATTTCTCATTAAAATAAATTCTATCAGAGACATGCTTGAAGTTGGATACTGTGAGCCTAAAATTTTATTCTCTCAATGACTTGTTCTTTATACTTTTAGCTTGTGGCTCTAGTCCTCAAACACAAGGAGGAAAATTGGAACTCTCAGTCTCAGATTTGAATTTTTTTCTTTTCGTCAATAGGATGCCTACTGCTTCTGTTTTCCCAAGTGGAAAGTCTTAGAGTTCAACCTTCCTGATGTAGCTTTTTTTAAAAAAATGTGGAATTAGCTCCAGTTCTAACTAGTGGGAAGAAAACTGAGGAAGTAGGTGACCTTGAGAGAGCCACTGGAATGGCTTAAAAGCATGGGTTATGCGGCCAGTCAGTGGAGTTTAAACTCAGACCTTGACACCTCCTCAGTGTGGGGCAGGGACCACAGTACTCAGCCTCTGTCTCTTCATTTTCTCATCTGGAAAATGGGCACGGCCGTGCCTGTTCACAGGATTATCTTGAGGATTGAAAGAGTCGCTACATCAAAGCTTAGTGCAAAGTAAATACTCCACAGATCCTATCAACAATTACTTCTTAGGCACACCTTTTCCTACCTCCATCCCCAGTTCAGAGGACTCATGTCCCGATGCTCACATTAGGAGCTCCTGACCATTTTTCCAATTAACTTTCCACTTAATACATGTCAAATGTCTGGGAGGACCTGCCAGGCTATCTGAACCTGTGGTAAAGGGCTCAGCTTTTTCAGAGAGCTGGGCAAGAACTGAGCAAAGAGAAGCCCCCCCAGTGCTTTCTGTCCACAAGGTCGAGAGATGAGAGACCACACTATACCACCTTCTGTCTTATTAATAGGCAACCTAGCTTTCAAAATTAATGACCCCAATATATGGGAAGTCTGTACCATCACAGACTCCACAGATCTGGATTGGTCCACTAAGGTGTGACTCCCTGACGCCTTCCCCTTCCCTATCCCATATCCAGATACTCAGCAGATTCCAACCCTAGTAAACAGCCAATTCCCCTTGTCCAGTGAAGTGTGGGGCACTTAAGAGAGATTAGATTTGCTACGTATCATTATTTTTTAATAATTAGCGGAGGCCTTCTTCTCTTTCTTTTTCTTTTTTTTTTTTTTTCCAGAAGAATGTTTTGAATTCCAAGGCCAAGGCTTGGCAGTAGCTCCCTGGTATCGTGGGACTGAAGATGGATTTCTCTCAGGGGGCCTGAGGAGGCCATCAGTGCAATTTATTTCCAGCTCGGTGCTCAGTAATGGATGTGACCTTGTGTCTCACAGGGCTATCCTAGCACCGGGGCCCTGGATGTGAAGAGTTAAAACATTCCACTCCTCTGCGGAGAGATGTAGATACCTTGACATTCAGAGGCACAGTTCCCAACCTAATCCTTTCTAAATCAGATTAGCCCATCCCATCGCTGACAGTTCACTGACGAGCACATTCCTCAAAGAGAGTCTTATCTGAGATGCAGAGCACTCGCTGCAGTTTTATAGTATCAGAGTAGTAACTCATGCCCTGAGTAATAAAGAAACTCATTAAATGTAGAAGCTTGGCTCTTGCTTTGCACTTAGACCTCCCAGCAGTTTAACTTATGCATAATGAGTCTAAATACTTTAAGGGATAATATAAAAATTATCCACTATTCTTTCATATCTAAAATTGTGCATTTGTTTCCCTTCACTACATGGCTAACATAACTAGGAAACAATATATTACCCTAATTACATGTTATTTATTAGAAAGGAAGGAAGTAAGTCATTTGGAGACAAATCCCTGTACTTATTCATGGAACTGCTTTAGATGACAAAGATAGAGTAAAGCCAGCAGTCTTTCATTATATTTATTACACACTCTTTGTACTGATGAACAATACAGGCTTCAATGAAATAATGGTCTCAGCTCCAAGTTGTACGGAATGCTATATGGGCCATATTTATCAAGAGCGAGTCAGGGCTTTGCTTGTCCTTTGTGTCTTTGCTTTCCATTGAAGGAGGAGGGTGGGAGACACACAAAAGTAGCTTGGGGAATTTTAATAAATACAATGGAAACTAGTTAGCAGATTTTTTTTTTTTAAGTCTTCCTGCAACCTTCAGCAGCAGTTCACTCATGAAAGAAAACAATCACTTATTATCCCATACAAGTCCTGAATAGGGTCATTCCTTACGTCTTGGAAACAGGAATATATACACACAAATACATATACCTAACATTTTGAAATTTTGATGAAAAAATTTCTAAGATTTCTCTAAGACACTTTAAACATTTATTTGCTAATCCCATAAACTGGGGCAAAACAAGCTAATACAATTCTTTGTTTTAGAGTGGAAAACAAAAATATATTTTAGAAAATCCAACCTGAAAGACGATGGGGATGTTCTTTTATCTCAAGTTTCAAAAACAATACAAACAAGTGAAACAGATTTTTCTCTACACGTCCTATATTTTTATCATGGCCCCTGCCACCTCCTGGGAAGAAGAAAGTCTTCAGCGTGAAGGTGAGGGGCAAACCATTTTGTACACATGTGTTTTTAAGCAAGCCGTCCAAAATTGGACGTGTGTTAGCTGCAAGAGGTGAAACATTTTTAGTTCCCTTTTCTTGGAATAATTGAGCCAATATGTTAGCATTTAGAAATGTTGCCTCATGAATAGCACCAGAACTGTATTTGAGGATTAAACCACAGATAACAAAGGAGCACAGGAAAATCTAGGAGGGAAGGAAGCCAAGAAAGTCAGCTGGGACCATGACTTCTTTTGAATTAGCAGTTATCCTTCAGTTGCTTTTTATTCAAACATTTGTCTAGTTCCTCTTCAGAGCTGTTTAGTGCACTCTCTCCTGCACAGGAATATACAGTAGGATTTCCCATCCCAGATCAGACCATTGGTGCATGTAGCTGGTATGCTACCATTGGCAACCTTCCAGTAATGAGGCATCAGCAAGGCAAACCAACAACAAAGCATGTTGCCAATTATGTTAGGCCGTGAACAAGGTTCCGCTTGAGGGTGGTGTAGGCAGATTGGAGAGGGAAGGATGCAAGGGGAGGGCTGGTGGAAGGAACAGTTTAGGGCTAAGGCAGAAAATTCTGCTGCTGAAGAACTCATTTACCCATTCCTCCTCTAAATCCCCTCTAAGCTTTTCACAGAGACCAAATAAAGTTAGTTTGTTAAATGTATATTTTGGAAAACCTGTCTCTGAGTTGTGAGCAGTGAGAGGGAGCAAACCCAGGTTAGCTCTGTAAATCCTGTTAGAAGGGTAAATCCTGCTAAATCTTTTCCATATCTTTCCTCTCTGGTCTCTGGGTGACATGTTTTGGAGCCTTGTGAAATGAGCTACGTGTAATTCAGGTGAACATACCACCTAGCCTGCTTGGAAGTCCTGTTCACACCTGTTGTCCCGGAGCAATTTTTAATAGCAACACCCCTTTATTCTCAAAAGTGTCCTAGTTTAGACAATAAATCATATGGTTATCCTAGCTATATAACCTAGAACTCAGCTTCAGGAAACTGAGCACACAAGGGAACTTCCTAATTATGTTTCAGGCTCCTAGAAATACCCATTTCTACTCTGTAACTGTTATGAAGTGTTTTAAATAAATCTCACAAGTCTGATCTGTTCTGATGAATTGCTTTTGTGGAGGTGGTGGGGGAGGAATTCTAAGAATGCAACTTTCTAAGACATTAGGAACCTGCTACCTTTCAGAGTAACTAGGCCAGAACCAGAAGATCCCTGTGTGATGTACTTGCAGAAGTAATTTGATCTTGGATGCTTTCCCTTTGTTTTATTATCTTTTTAACTTTTGAGCGATGTCAAGGATACACTCAACAATACAGGTCCAGGGACTTCCCTGGTGGCGCAGTGGTTGAGAGTCCGCCTGCCAACGCAGGGGACATGGGTTCGATTCCCTGGTCTAGGAAGATCCCACATGCCGCGGAGCAGCTAAGCTCGTGCGCTACAACTACTGATCCCACACGCCACAACTACTGAAGCCCGCACACTGCAACTACTGAGCCCATGTGCCGCAACTACTGAAACCCGTGTGCCTACAGCCTGTGCTCTGCAACAAGAAGTCACCGCAATGAGAAGCCCCCGCACCTCAACGAAGAGTAGCCCCTGCTCGCCACAATGAGAGAAAGCCCATGCACAGCAACAAAGACCCAATGCAGCAAAATAATAATAATAATAAATAAAAATTTAAAAATATATATTACAGGTCCATGACAGAGCAAATGGATGCCACTTCTACTGTGTCCTTTGTGTGTCCTAGAGGTACATCCAAAGTGTGTTGGTCTTGACAGCTAGCATAGAGCACGGGATCCATCAGGGCAGAAAATCCCAGAGTTCTGGGCTTGTTCAAGAGCTCTATTTACTTTAAGATTGGTGTGAAGGTGAGAAGTTAGAGGGAAATGCACACGGGGCTGTATCTACTCTTCCTAACACCCAAGTTCTAGGCAAATGCTTTCTCCTTGAACTAAAATTAGGTTACCTGATTATTTCTGAGTTTCACTGCATGTTCTGCCATCAAGCCTAGTTGGGATTTCAAAGGTATAAAATTATCACATAAGAGAAACTCAAAGTTTTGGCCGATGGAAAATAATTTCTGGTAATTTTAATTGGGATAAATTCATCAGTCAGAGTTAGGGTAGGAGTCTCATGACCAAATGCCTATGAGGGTCAAACAGATAATATAAAAAAGAGAAGAAGCCCAAGTTACATACATGGCCCTCTTGGTCTGACTTATTTTCTGCTTTCAATTCTCTATTTAACAAAAATATGAATATAGTAAGACATTTATTTATAGGTTAGGTCTAGTTTTAGAAAAGACAACTCATAGTAAGTGGAAGTTAAATGGGATCCCTCTTTCAGGATGCAGAGAGGATATGGTGGGGATCGTGAAGAAATGGAGACTCGATGACCCATCTAAAGGGGAGAGCCACACTCAACTTCAGCCACCTGTTAACCTGTGGAGAAGGGGTCCAGCCAGAGGGACTATCTTATTCATGCCTCTTATTCATGCCCCTGGACACTGCTTTCAATGTCAAGAAAGACACTGGCTCATGGTCATGATACTCACGCAGCATTTTGGGAAGTCAAATATTGATGTAGATGGCCCATCCAACACCCTTGTCCTCAGTTCCTTGGACTACTACTCAAGTTACATGTTTCTTCCACTCCACCATAGTCACCTACTTCCCCAGCCATTCTCTATTACCTTGTCAGTGCTACTCCCTTCAATTTCAAACAACTCATTCTCTGGCTACCATTTTCTCTTTTCCAGTTGATTCCCTCTAATAATCAGATTCCAGGTTATCAGAGCTACCAATCCATTGACACAGGTCCTTACTAAGCTTGGATATAACGATTCATTATCATAATCACTCTGTTGCATACAACCTCATCTCCCTAACCTATTCACTACATCATACTCCCCTGATTAAAAAAAAATTAACCCTGGAAAAATCCAATTTTATACCTATTCTGCACCTGAACCAAGCAGCTGAATGTAGCTGAAGAAAAACACACAATCATGAAGAATGGACTCACTTGAAATTCATGACTTTAAACCTTAAGTGTTCTTAGTGTTTTAATTACTCTGTCAGTTCAGCCCCCACTATCCCAGAAAACCAGTTTGCATCTTCTCCCTTATCCTCAAACCTTCAACTCCTCCTCCATCTCCTTCTTCAGTCTCAGATACTGATCTTCATTTTTATTTTACTGGGTAAATATAATCAATAAGAAGGAGCTTTCACATTCTCCACCAAAAATCTATCAACTCGTTTGCATCTGTACCTCTGCACTATTTGTTTTCCTCTTACAAGAGACAAGCTATAATTGCTTCAACCTAATATTCTGGATTCTGTCCCCTCTCACCCATTTGAGCCTCATACAATCTGACCCTTTCATTGTGTTATCTCATTCTTTACTGCATCACTCCTCTGAACATATAAATGTGCTGTAATATCCCTCACCTTACTTACCTCTCTCTTCTTTGTCCCAGTATACCCTTACAGTGACTGACCTATTTCTCTCTTCCTTCCACAAGACAAGCTTCTAAAAATGTTGTCCATGCTGCCTGATTCCATTTCCTTACCTCCCATTCCATTTGAACACAATTCAAACAGAGTTTTTTCAAGATATATTTATGAGACAAATCTAGTGCTATGACTGACCTACAGTTGGAGGGCATGAGATATCACACCTTTGTAGTACTTTGTAAATCCTATATTGCTAATCCCATTTGAGTTTATCATTACCCCATGAGGTGAACAGGGGAAGAGTTCATCTTTCCTTTATGCAAATGAGAAGAATGAGATTTGGGACATGGAGTCATTTCTTCAGATTAACATACATGGTAAGTGGTAGCTGCAGTGCCAGGAATCAGAACTCTCTAATGCCTTCAGAAAGATGAAATAAAGAAAGCATAGATGGGTCATTGTAACTGAAATTCATAATGTCTAAATATTTTAAGCTGCAAAGGCCTGTGAAAATTATTTACTTCAGTGAAATATTAGTGAGGCTACATAGTTATTTAGCAGTAGAACCTGGGCTCAGGCTTCCTGACTGCTGGCTGATGCTCTGTCCCAGACACCATGCCTCAGACTTGAAAATTCACCTTCACGAGCAGCAAACAGTTGAGTGAGCAGCTGCTCAGTACATACGAAGAGAACAACTGTTGAGAATACCAGCGGCAGCTCCAGCAGCCATACAGCAACAATGGCAATCGGCAAAAGCGAATGTTCTCACAGTGAGGTCCAAGGAACTCTTGATCAGACTCTTACCTACCTGTGTTTAATAAAAATGCTGATTCATGGGCCACACCCCATTTGTGCAGTATCAGGTTCTCAGGACATGAGGCCCAGGAATTCACATTTTAAACAACTACATCATATATGATTCTTATACACTGTTAACCTTGAGGACCGTTGTATGAACAAGCGTGGACAAACCCATTCTGAACAAATTTCAATATGTAATTTCATCTTTAAAAGAAAATGGTCATGTGCTTTGACTTTTCATTAATGAAACAAACAAAAAAGGTAAAAAAATCAAGCTCTCTCTTCCCAATAAGCTCTCTCTCCCCAATAAGTCTATTGGGACTCTCCCCAATAGAGTCTCATTCACTTTTGTTTGTTTGTTTGTTTTGCAGTTGAACATGGCCTTGGTGTTAGGTACTGTAGGGGTACACAATTCAAAGGAAGCCTATGCAGCTAGGGGATGAGGAACACAACTCATCGGTCAGGGAAAGGCCTCACATTATGGAAATACTAGGAATTAAGGCGATTCATTCGCCCTTGCCTTTCAGCAAAGGTCATGCCTTTAGGTCAGGGTGAGAACCTCAGTGGAGCGATCATCAGGCTTGCCTGGTGATGAATGGGCTGGAGCCGAGGCCATGCAGGGATTCATCACTGCAAGTGATTTATATTTGTGGACACATATAGAGGCTGCAGGCTCTAGAAATATTATGAGGGCTGGATGCCTTAACATGCCAGCAAACCTACTGATGCAAGGTTACTGCTGAGATGATAGTGCTGGAATATTCAACCCTCTTGTTCCTAGCTGCATCTCCTTCTGGCTAAACTTTAAACTTAGATAGTACCCTTGCCCAGGTCCACATCATAGACTGGCTTCATAGTTTGAGCTTGGATGTAACTTTGATGTAGAAAAAATATTTAGGGCCATGAAATTTTTCTTATATACCAAAACACTGGTGAAATGAGAGCTATATCTTTTGTAAGGTAAAAGGAAAAACATTTACCAATAACTAGCAGAATATTCAAACAAATGTCATTCTCATATTTCTTGCCAGTTGGGGAAAATAAATACCTAAGGGCTGAATTATCCTAATGTTGGTTCTCTTTCCACCACTTAAAATGTGCATGCAAAAACACACACTCAGGCACCCTCAAGAATCTGCTGCTGGGACTTCCCTGGTGTTGCAGTGGTTAAGAATCTGCCTGCCAATGCAGGGGACACGGGTTCAAACCCTGGTCCGGGAAGATCCCACATGCCGCAGAGCAACTAAGCCCGTGCACCAAAACTACTGAGCCTGCGCTCTAGAGGCCTGCAAGCCACACCTACTGCAGCCAGTGCGCCTAGAGCCCGTGCTCTGCAACAAGAGAAGCCACCACAATGAGAAGCCCGTGCACCGCAACAAAGAGTAGCCCCTGTTCGATGCAACTAGAGAAAGCCTGCGCACAGCGGTGAAGACCCAACTCAGCCATAACTAACTAACTAAATAAATAAATTTTATAAATAAAATTTATTTATTTATTTATTAAAAAAAAAAAAAAGAACCTGCTGCTTCCCAAGACATCCTGCTGCCTCCAGTCATCTCAGTTTGTCAGCCCTAAATATAAGAAACAGTGCTATTCTATGTTAATAAAGTTACTTTATATTCAGAGCACACAACTGTCCCCTCTACAGGAGAACTGCCATACAGAAATGGGTGGGATCTGGGTATTATTGCCTGTCCACCCAACAGGGTTTTTTTTACTCAGGTACAGAGACAGGTCTGCTGGGCTGGAGACCCTACTGAAGAGAAACCTCTTATGCACTGTGGAAGCCTCGGAAATTCCCAGCCGAGCGAGCTCGGAGGCCTTTGGAGCTGCTAAAGTGGCAGATGAGATTCCGAATAAGTATCTCTCAGGTAATTGAGGCTGGAGAAAAGACAGCATTCAGAAACTCTCAGCACACCCCCATTTCCCTTTTAAATTCTCCTTTCTCTTCTCTTTCTTTTAAGGTGATTTTGTCATTTTGAAAAATATGTACAAGAGGGGCTTTTGTTATGTAACAAATAACCTTAACATTTAGTGGCTTAAAATAATAAACACATTTGGTTTGGCTTAATAAACACTTATTTGGGGGTTGGCAACGTGGGCTGGGCTTACTTCTTATCTCAGCGAGGCTCACTTATGCGTGTGCAGTTAGCTTCTGTGTTCGCTGAGACCTGGCCGGTCTAGGACAGCCTCAGCTGGGATGCTTTGCCTCTGTGCCACATGGTCTTCCATCACCCAAGAGGCCAGCTTGGGCTTGTTAACATGACAGCTGGGCAGGGCTAAGAGGGAGAGAAAGCCGAAGTATTCTTCAGGCCAAGAGTTCGGAAATGTCACACTGTCGTGTCTGTAGAAAACTACTTACTGGCCAAAGCAAGTGTTAAAGCAAGTCCAGAATCAAGGGCAGGGGAGAGAGATGCTGCCTTTTCATGGGATGAACCAGAGAGTCATGGTGTGCAGTGATGGGATATAGGGAGAGATGAAGAGTTATAGCCATTTTCACAATCTACCACACCCTGGGAGTTCCAAATCGCAAGCTGCTTGGGGGCCACTGGAATACTTAATATGAGAGGCGAGATTCAGCCTAAGAAGCAAATGCATCAGGCAACTGAGGCGGAATAAAGGCCAAGCATTCTGAAGGTATTTTAAAACATTTCTTCCTCTCCTTCCTTTATGGTGACTTTGTCATTATGGAAAACATCAGAAAGTCGTCTGCACGAGAGGCACTCTGAGGGAGGAACGCTTCCTGGATTGGCGTGATTGTATGGAGGGAGGGTGGCCTGATCGCCTTATTCCTTCCAGCCACCTTAGCCATCTTTGCTGACCACGACGGAATTCCTGCAGCCACAGCAATCAGAATCGATCACGGAGAAGGGTGGCTCGAGTGGCTTGGCCGGGGTGCAGCACAGCTGGCCTCAATCATGCTTCCTAAATGTTTCCTCTCAAGCTTTTAAGGGGCTCATAGAGCTGAGTGCACAGGAATCCAAACAAGCCGTTCAAAACTGGCTCGGGATCACCAAGAGAGGAGACATAAGGCAGGGTGAGGATAATGACCTGCTCGAAACTGCATTTAGGAAACTTTTTCTCTGACACGGCCCAGATGGCTCAGACCTCAAAATGCTTCTTTCTTTGGATACGGTGACCCTTGTCGGTGAGGAGCTTGGGACTCCGCCTGCTCCGTGGCTTTCTGAGTTGGAAGGCACAGACTGTGAACAGGGACCACTGCTATCCTTGGAGGAGATTTTATGTATCAATTTTTTATCTGTGATCCGTCAAAAAGAGAAGAGGCTTTGAATTTTATTCGCAGGACCCAAGGAAAGGAAAAGAACACCAGCCTCTTTTCTTAAAGGTTTTCTATTTTCCCTTTTTGACGCAGACCAAGACAGTAGTGGGGCTAAAACAAATGTGGCATTTCCCATCCTTCAGCACCTTGCTTCTTCCATAGCTCCCCTTCCAACACAGAGTTAGATTTTTCAATCTGGGGGTATTTAAGAGGGAATAAGCGCCAACAGCTGGATCCCATGCTTAGGTGCTAAATGAGTCTGACCGAACTCCCTTGAACATTCATTTTGTTCCAACTGACAGCAGCCAGAGATGCACGGGGACAAACTGCGAGATCGCATTGCCCTCTGCCTTCTGGGTCCAAGGTGGAGGACTATTACAGCAGGGCCTGGGTGATGCTAGAGGGCTTAGAGAAATGCCATTGAACTACTCTCAGGCGATCGATTGGGATATTAGGGTTTTCAGTTTTCCAGTACTTGGCTCTTTACAATCCAGTTCTATAAAGATTTATGTAGCACTGGGGGATGGTCGAAGATGCAACACATCTGGTTTTGAAGCTGTCAGTCAAAAAATGAGGCCAACTGATGCCTCTGAAGTGTTGGTACCTCTCTGCTGAAGTTCTCCCAGGCAGATAAAAGCCCACCTGATGTCTTGGCTCTAAGACTGGCAGACAAGACTGGACTTGAGTTCACAGGTGCTTGTATGACACTTACTATGTATCAGGCGCTAAGCCCTTTACAAATGTGGACTCATTTAATCTTCATACCATAGGTCTTATTCTTATTACACAGACAAGGAAACAGAGCACAGACAGGGTTAGTAGCTTGCCCAAGACAGCACAGCTTATAATAATGATCAGAGGTAGGGTTTGTGCCCTGGCAAACTTGTGCAGAGTTCATGCCCTTAGCCATATGCTTGGCTGCCTGTCATATTAATGGGAGTTTTTTTGGCCTAATCAGACTCTTTATTTTTTGCCCTGGGTTATTAATTTTGAGCGAGTGGCAAAGAAGAGAAGGGAGGAAGAGAGGGCTAACCCCTCTATGCTAGATGCTGTGCTCAACCCTTTATAGCCACCTCATTTAATTCCCAGAACAATGCTGTGAGATATTCTTATCCACAATTTAGATATGACACTCAGACACTCAGAGAGGTTAAGTGACTTGATGTATGACACACAGTTAGTAAGACATGGGGCTGGGTGGTGACCTAAATGAGAAGGAAATCCAAAAAAGAGGGGATATATGTACACATATAGCTGATTCACTTTGCTGTACAGTATAAACTAACACACTATTGTAAAGCAACTATACGCCAATAAGAATAAAAATTTAAAAAGACATGGGGATGGGATGTGTCCTCAGCTTCTGTGGATCTCACAGCCCATGAGAGCTCACACTACATTGGGCTGGTTATCTGCCTTCGTTAGCTCAACCTTGTATCAGCTTCCAAGAGCTAAGAATTCACTTCCTGGTTTCGGAGCTCTCAGTCCTGGATTGTCTTTCTAGCTCATTCTATTTTGTACTCAGGGGAAACAAAAAGATTTGAGGTTTTGAAGCTCTGTGAAATCTAGCCAAAAAAACCAAAAAAAAAAAAAAACCAATAACACTTGCAAATCCTGTCAGTTTTGCATCAAAATACCATCTCAGAGATGTCTAACTAAGTCTAATGTGCTACTTCCTTTGACTCTTGTACTGCCATAGGAACTTACTGATGGATTCACCTGTTAGATGGGAATAATGTCATCTCCAAGTTCTTTCCTTTTTAATGATGGTAGGAACACTAGAAAATAGAGATTTCAATAGGCATCCCCGGTCTAAGTTATTCCTGCATATGTCAGAGAGGCTAAGACCAGTCCACCGCTCTTTGTTCTGTGGAATTTCACTTTGCACTTAACGCCGGATGGACATCTTGCAGGTTCCCCAAAGAGGACTTGCTATGCTGGTGGGAGACTCCATCGCTGCTGCCAGAAAGCACGCCCCCAGAGGGCAGCGGTGGCATCATCACATGCAAAGGAGAATGTAGAAAGTTTTGGCAGTCCTCCAGGGACCAGCAAGTCCTTCAATGTGATTTCCTGAACAGAGCAGACCTCTTTAAGGGTTGAAATTAATGTCTTAAACTGCATGTTTTAAAAACCTCATAAAATAAAGCACAATACCAGAAGAAAAACAACAAATTCTTCTCCCCTTATTGCATTTTGCAGGTCATGAGTGCTTTCAGGGATCCGATTCTAATTTTGACCCACACCTATAAGGCAGAGAGACCAGGCATCATTATCCCATTTTACAGACAATGGAGCTACCGAGTTCAGAGAGGTAAAGTGATTTGCTCAAGATCAAACAGCCAGCAAGAGATGGAGCAGAGGCCTGGGTTCAGGTCGTCTCACTCCAAATTCAGCAATCTCTGCAAGATAGCTTAATTTGCTTTTATATGACCTATAAAGTAACGATAGCAATGACGAATTAGGGTGAAATTCGTTTGACTATTGAATAGCTTCGTGTTATTATAAAACACAAAACAATAAGAATTGCTGACTTTTTTGTGCTGTTACTATGTGCTAAATGCTTCATGCATATACTTTATGTGTATCTGTTTGACCAACACAAGTGCTTACTATGATCCAGATGTTGTGCAGAAAGGCAGGGGTTATTTGTTGCATTTTATAGTTGCTTCATCTGAGACTGAACAGGAAATAAAATGACATCCCCAACACACTGCCAGTATGCAAAAGAATCAGGCCCCAAACTCTGGTCTCACGACTCCAAAATCCATAATCTAAACCATTTCACAAATATATCAATCAACTAGAATTACCAACTTTTTAAGAATGAGGAGACCATAGCTGGCTTTGAGCCATCATTTTTGTGCCTGTAACACAGTTCTGGTGAAAACCAAGAGAGAAATATACATTCTCCCCCTATGTGACCTGATGCTGGTTGGCTATTGCACGTTCCTCCTGTTATTTGTAGTAATTTCTAGTACTCTTGGATCTGTTTCAAGAAATAAATTCTAGTAATTGCATTTTTACAGCGTTAATTATTTTACAAAACATTTTCTATGTGAGCCCTGTCAGTGCTCAATAAATAATCATACTAGTAATTATCATGACATATTTGACATCTATGGAAATGAGGGGCTGTTAACCCAGCCCACATCCAGGCAGGGCTGTCATGTGGAGACACAGTGAGGGGGGAGGCTGACTCCCCAGGGACCCTGTCACCGTCCTTGGGTCTAACTCACAGTCTGCTCACACCTCGGGCATGTGTAAATTTCCATAGAAATCTGGAGATGCTGGGAGATCTGGTTGTCGAAGTCTGGTTCATAGAAGGGACTCCATGCTGCTGCTCACATGCACTTGGCCAACCTTGGTCCACTGCAGCTTCTGTGCACAGTGCCCTAGTGGCTTCCTACCTCCAGCTCTGGAATTCACTGCTGGAGACCTCCCTCTGGCATGGGAAAAGCCAGACAGTGAACCAATTAGAGGCCGGAGTTGGTAGAGAAACAACCCAGTTTCCTAAGTGTCATCTATACAGACAATTGCCCATAGCAGTGGCTTGATTATTAATATACCATTCCTTGGCTTTATTCTCATCACTACTTCCTCATCATACTTCAGGGCTCACCTCCCCAAAATACCACTTGCAAGCAAATCTTTGCCTCAAGTTGTGTCCCTCCTTAGAGGGGAGAGGTCTCGGAATAAGACTGCCTCCTTGATCTGGATGATTCTGCCTTATTCCCATTATACCCATTGCTAGTTCAGGGCTCTGGCAGCTTTTCTCCACCCTCGATGGGAGCGGTCCTTCTCTATCGTAAGCCTATTTTTGGCATTCCCAGACTTAGAACCATTCATTGGTTCTTACCTGTGCCTAGGCAAGAGTTCCAGCGCCTTGGACTCAGCTGGGCGTCAAAGGCGCTCCGCGATCTGCCGACCGTGTATCCCCCCAACCTCCTCACTCAATCCTCCCCTCTTTCTGTCTTTAGCTCCAGCTGTATCGAGCCACCAGCCCTACTCTTCTCCCTCCAGGCCTTTGTACAGGATGTTGCCTGTGCTTTTCTGGCTTCCTCTGCCTCTCTCTGACCACTCATCCCCATCTTTGTGATCTAACCCTCCCTTGTCCTCCAGGCTTCCAGCTGGATGTCACTCCACTGGTGAATGAAGTTCTTCCAGACCTTCCAAATCTGGGTGGGGTGTCCTATGACATCTTGTAGCAACTTGTGCCAACCAATCTCTTTGTGCCTTATGGCTCTGTTCTGTCGTAGTCTTTATTTGTCTCCCTCACCACCAGAGTGTAAGATCCTTGAGGGCTAGACCTGCCTTTTTTGTATTTATTTAGAAACTCAAATCTTTAATCAGAGAACCAACACACAGACATGAAGGGCATTTCTACACTGGCCTGCAGAACACAGGTCATTAGTTACATAGATCCTCCCCTCTGCCCCCTACCCCTACCCCCCCTCCCCAAACACAATGACTGCCAACTTTCCACAGGGCCTCTGACCTCCATCTCTGGTGTCAAAACTCTTCGTTGAACACACTTATCGAGTTCCCGCCCCTGCCCTGCCCCTTAGGTATCTAACAGGCCTATTGCCCAGATACACAGAGATCTTGAGGGTGGGGGGAGTTGGAAGTTTCGGCCATTTGAAAACGAGTACGCTCCCCACTGTGGTGTGAATGGTCAGCCAATAAGTTCCCAGTTTCAATGACAGAACCAAGCAGCACAACTCAAGGTGCAAGGTTTGAAAATCCCAAGGGCCCAGAGCACACCCTCCTGAACTTTTTTTAGCACCAAAAATATGAAAGATATTAAAAGTTCAACCTGCCTTTTAATCTTTGAGTTCTTAGGACTGAATACCTGGCATGTGGTAGGTGGTTATGAAATGTGGTCTGAAAGAATTGCTATTGGAATTTATGTTTTCTTCATTACTGGTGTGGTTGAATCCTTTCCCCTGCTTATGTCCCACATAAGCATATATATACATATTTTTACATTTTTTTCTGTGAATGGTCTGCCAAGCCATTTTATTACTTGTTTTCCCTTTTCCTGTGGTAACAAGGCACCACGCATCATTAGGAATGCCTCCCAACGGATCCCATGTGTTTCAGTCCTCACCAGTGAATACCTGTCTGCAGCCCGTGGGTTAAAAAGCTGCTCACTCAAGTCCTTCTCTGTGAACCAGGAAGAGTGCAGTACCATTCCTGGGAAGTCCCACCTCGGCCACCAACCAAGGCAACACCAGGAGAGACTTTTCATGCATGATAGCCCTGACAGGAAGATTCCGGGTAAAGGTGTTTCACGTTTATTAAATCTCTGATCTACACTGCCAGTTGTCTGTACTTGTGTTCCAGCTCCCTGGCTTCGGGTTATTGCTCTAAAGCTCAAGACTGGCTCTTGAATGAAGCACCAATGTAACGTGCAAGTTTGGCCAAAATGGCAGACTTTGGAGGAGGACTGAATAGCCTTTATCCTCATCAGGCGAGATTCCCCTGTTCTCAGAGCTTGAAAATGGGAGTGACTCAGAGGCTCAGGACAAATGGTCCTGAAGAAGAGCTGCTCATTGCACGTCCTCCACGCGCTGTCCCTCCCTTCCTGTCACACAAGTGCTCTCTGAAGGGCTCTTACTGGTCTTGGCTGCAGAGAGCTGAGCCTTCCCAGGCAGCCTCTACAGAGCGGTAACTCCCCACTTCCCAAGATTTCCGGTTTAAGGTTTCAGACACATTCTTTGGGTTTCTTTCACTTTTCAGGGAATCAGCTGAGGGAGGGCTCCAGGGCACGTTCTGGTCCCTGGCTCTAGCTCTCGCGAGTATTAAATGCCGAAAACATATGTAAAGTCTGACACTCAGTAGGTTCTCCGTGAATATTACCTTCTCCCACGGCTCTTGCTGTTGACCGATTCAGTGATGAAATCCCTATGTCAAGGGACAAGCACTGCCTACTAGATAGCTACCAGATTTATACCCAGAGAATTCAAAGAGGACCTTCTAGAAACTTCTACTTCCCCAGAGTTTCAGTGCCACTCAGGAAAGGATAAGCAGGCGAAGGGAACGAAAGTTAAGCTCTGTATTATTAGCACCCAATTTCAATAATAACGCTAGTCATGACAGTGATAGCAATTAGAATAGCTACCTCACTAGATGCATGGAACACGCTGGAAACTTTAACCTGTGTTACTTTATTCTTTACAACATCTTTTCAAAGTTGGTGATTTCGCCCTCATTTTACTGGAGAGGAGGAAAGTGAATTTTGGAAAAGTTAACGTCAACTGAATAGTTTGCAGAAGGGGGTACAGTCAATAAACGGTGCTGTTTCTCTCCTTCCCACCACTGCTGCTCAAACCCCCTCTGTCAAACTCCACTTTCTCACCTCCTGAGATATCTCGGCCGATCCCTTAGCTTTCCAAGTCCTTTTCAGCTGTTCAAGAAGCCTCCTTTCCAGATTTTTTAAAAGCCCAATTAAATCTAAATCAAACATCAATTTCTCATCCAAATAAAAGCTTTTCTTTACCCAAACTCAGTCTGAAACCAGGCTCTAGAAAGTACAGCAGAGAATGAATGCTGTGTGGTTTGATTTTTAGTACTTGTGCTCCCCCTTTCTCTAGGTCAAGGCAGGAGAAGGAACGAGGGGCAGATTGTGAGCGCATCTTCCAGGGTTGTGTTTGGGATTCTCTCCTGGACGCTGAATGTCCTCTCTTAAGGCTTATGCCCAAATT
This sequence comes from Tursiops truncatus, assembly GCF_011762595.2. Classification (NCBI taxonomy): domain Eukaryota; kingdom Metazoa; phylum Chordata; class Mammalia; order Artiodactyla; family Delphinidae; genus Tursiops; species Tursiops truncatus. The sequence goes on along the minus strand of NC_047039.1, from coordinate 74,729,816 downwards.
CTAACTATATATGAAAGGCTTTATGATTTCCGCCCGACACCCCTTTAACTCTTCTATTTCCTCCCACTTCACTTATCTCAACCTTCTCCCAGACTTGCTCCATCCCTCCCCTTGGCTCCAGGACCTTCTGACCTTGTGCACTTTGACTTCAGAGATGGATCCTCCCACCGTCCACTTATAACTCTCGCTCTCAGTTTATTTCTTTGGGGGCTGACACACTGACAGGCAGCCCTTGTGGACAGAGCCACTCCTGACATTTGTGGGCTCCAGGCAGAAGTACAAATAGAAGCCCATAACTTTAAATATGTAGGTGTTTCTAAACATTTTAAATCAAGCTAAAAATTATTTAATAAAATGTGTTCTGTCCTAACCTGGACAGCCAGGCAGGCTTGCATCTAGAATTCTCACACTCCTTGGAATTTCATGTTAGAAGCTGGCTCCAAGCATAAGCCCCCAGCCCGCTGTTAACCTCTCTGCTATCCTTGGCTATTGCAAGCGGTCTTACATATAGGCATGTGGGCACCCTCGCCCTCCCAGCCATCAGCAAAAAGCTAGCCCTGGAACACCCAGTGGGCCTAGGCATGTGCACACGGTGATGGGTCTACCCGCGAAGTAGGCTTGACTTGGGGCCATTCTGGAATGGAATTCTGCAGTCTCAGTGACCCCAGTCACGATTTTCAAGAGAGCATCTCCTCCAGGGGGGGCATGTCTCTAAAGTGCACGTGTCTCCTTGGCCTCATGAACTGTTTCTCTAAAGAAGAGAAGCATGGCTGGAGGAAAGCCAGAGGACTCCATTAATGCTCAGGGGCCAGGGCAGGAATCCCTCTTGAACACAGGCCTTGCAAGACAACTCACACCCACCTAACTTCCACAGGATTCACTCAGCCTATGGAAAAACTCGAACATTATGGCCCTGCAGGTTGCTCCTAAGAACTTTGGTTCCGTATTCTCATAGTTACACAGGTGAACCTACAGCTGAGATCTCTGTCTTCCTTCTCACTGACAACCAAATTTCTCTAAGGGCATCCCAGGGATCCCCCCTCACTTGCTGTGAACGTAAGCAATTTCTCTTCACCGCTATACCCCTGGTGCCGTGAACTATGCCTGGAACCTAATAGGGGCTCAACTCAGATTTGTTAAATGGTTGAAGGGGTGGAAAGCATCCCTTTCCCTCACCCTCCTGGGGAATTTCCTCCTAGGACACAATGTTCTTCAAAGGTTCTTTCACACAGATCAGTCTCCTCGATGCAGCCCCAGACGTATCTTATTTGGGGATGACAGGCTATGAGTCACAGGGCAATTTAAGCCATCTCTTGGCCTTGCAAGAACGAGCAGTGTGGGCGTTGGGTGTCTTCTTTGGACTTTAGCTGGAATTCTAAGACAATAGGAAAGTTGCGTTCAGCAAGTTCCACATAACTTGCCTAGTTCATACAGCTATAGCGGCAGAGAGTCATTTGAACCCAGCACTGACCAGTTCCAAAAGACATCCTCTTCCTTTATGCCAGGCTGCATCCAGGACCCCATTTCAACAAGACAGGTTGGGGCCTGGGAGCCTGCACGAGCACACTGCCAATCACACGCGGCTGCGAGCGGCCTGACTTCTGCCTGCTCAGCACTGGACCTCTGACACTTATGACACAGCTGTTCCCACATCTCATTTAGCGGCTGCTTTACGTCCATCGTCAGACGCTGGCCTCGGGAGTAGGGCAAGTGCCCCCAGCTAGTTTGAAAAATCAATCAAATGGTTGCACAGATTACTTGGGACTGTCCTGTGATCCAGCAGCGCTGAGATTTGTACAATTAGAACAGCTTTCTCGCCTGAGGCCTTCGAAGAACAACTACAAAAACAAATGGCAGCAGCAGTAGCAGCAGTCGTAGCTGCAGGGGAAAAAAAGAAAAAAGAAAAAAAAAAAGAAGGAAAGAAAAGGCACCAAATGAGGCAAAGGCCTCTTCCCGCCCCCCCCCCCCCCAATCCTTCAGTGGAAGGCAGATGCGTTTTTTCATCCGAGGCCTCGGAGAGTCAGTTTCATCAAGAAAAATAGCAGTTAGCTTCCCACGTAATTACGACAACAGAGACTAACCCCTTATTTAATAATTCTTCAGACATGAATACGCCCGTAAGGTTTTCTCCCCTGGAAATTTTCCCTGTTAATGGTTGGATGACCTACCCAAGCCAGCAATTCTGGGCTGGTGAAAGTCAGGCTCTTGGTTTGGCCGATTGGAATTTGGCGCCTGTGCTGCTCCTTTGTGTCCTGCCTCAGCTCCTTGACCGTCACCTTCAGGCACTCACGTTCCCCCGCTAGAAGCACTGCTGATGTATCTTTCCTAACATTGATGGCTTCCATACCTTTTAGTTTTCAGAGTATGGTACTTCATTGTCCCATTGCCCGAATGAAGACCATTCCCAGAGAGTTGAATAATAATATCTCAAACCAGTGTGTATAATTTATAGCGGGAAATCCTGTCATCCTCATTTTGTAGAGAAAAGAAAGGAAGGGTCAAGAGGCCAAGAATAAAGCTAACCCAAGTTGGGTCCTCTTGTTCATACGACTGCTGTATCAGTTGCAGGGTGGGGAGAAGATTTCCCAGTTTCTCATGCTACAGCATATGTTACCAAACTCTGAAATGTTGTTCAAGGGAAACATAAACACACACACAAATAGAGAGGGAGAGGTTGAGAGAGACGGGGGAGGATAGAGGGGAAAAGAGAAAGAGAGAGACTGGGAGAGAAGAGGAGAGAAAGTCTGTTTATGATAGAAAAAACAGAAATACAGAAAGAGAAAAAGAACAAATATCACCCCAGAGTCCCAGCAGGCAGCGATAGCCCGTTAGTATTTTGATTTATATGGCTTGACACCCTTTGTGTCTACATATACATAATTTCAAAATTGATGTCATACCAGAAATGCTGTTTTTAACTTGCTTTTCACTTAATGGTATTTTATGCACATCTCCCTCATGTCCATAAATACAGAAATTTCTTTGTGATAAACATCTGATTTACAAAGTTCAAAGAATGAAAGAAAGCTAAGCATTGGAGCTGAAGCACGTCAACTCTGCCCGCCACAGTTAGAAAGTACTAGGAGTCACTTTTATGGTGTCCATCTGGATTTGTGAACAAGTAAGTTTCCAAACAGGTTTTAGAAACCAATGAGCTCATTACTTGAAGGACTATTTCTAGAATGTTCCCCCATCTCTTTATAGGCTGTGTTTTAGTCCATTTTATGGGTATGTTGTAGTTTGAACAGTTCCTTCTTGTTGGATGTTTTGTGATCATAAACCTTTCTAGGATGGTACACTTTTTAATTTTTATTTTGTAACAGATCTTTCTTGGAGTATAATTGCTTCACAATTCTGTGTTAGTTTCTGTTGCACAACAAAGCGAATCAGCCATATGCATACACATGTCCCCATATCCCCTGCCTCTTGAGCCTCCCTCCCACACTCCCTATCCCACCCCTCTCGGTCACTGCAAAGCGCCGAGCCGATCTCCCTGTGCTACGCTGCTGCTTCCCACCAGTCAACTGTTTTACATTCAGTAGTGTATATATGTCGATGCTACTCTCACTTCACCCCAGATTCGGTCTCCCACCCCATGTCATCAAGTCCATTCTCTATGTCTACCTCTTTATTCCTGCCCTGCAACTAGGTTCATCACTACCATTGTTTTTTTTTTTTAGATTCCATATATATATACGTTAGCATATGGCATTTCTTTTTCTCTTTCTGACTTACTTCACTCTGTATCACAGACTCTAGGTCCATCCACCTCACTGCAAATAACTCAGTTTCTTTTCTTTATGGCTAATATTCCATTGTCTATATGTGCCACATCTTCTTTATCCATTCATCTGTCGATGGACATTTAGGTTGGTTCCATGTCCTGGCTATTGTAAATAGTGCTGCAATGAACATTGTGGTACATGTCTCTTTTTGAATTATGGTTTTCTCAGGGTATATGCCCAGTAGTGGGATTGCTGGGTCATATGGTAGTTCTACTTTTAGTTTTTTAAGGAACCTCCATACTGCTTTCCATAGTGGTTGTAGGATGGTACACTTTTTTAAAAAATTTATTGAAGTATAGTTGATTTACAATGTGTTAATTTCTGCTCTACAGCAAAGTGATTCAGTTGTACATATATATTCTTTTTCATATTCTTTTCCATTATGGTTTATCACAGGATATTGAATATAGTTCCCTGCGTTATACAGTAGGACCTTGTTTATTCTAGGATGGATACACTTTTTCACATACCTTTGTCATTGTCTGATAATGCTGATTACTCAGCATTGTTGGACTGTAGTTCAGGGTAGGGATCAGAAGCTTTTTATTCCAAAGGCGAGTGGCCAGGGGGAGTCAGTAACCCATCCTTGAGCTCTAGCTGCTAAGGGTCCTCCAGTCCTTCCATAGCTCTATCATTTTTGCCAGTCCTGGTGGTTGCACCATTAGATGCACATTCCTTTGGATTAAGTCTTTGTCCTCTATGAAATGCAATTGCCTCAGGAAGAAAGCATCTCCTGAGAGTACACTCTGATGCAAGGATACCCCTTTACGTTGACTCATATTGTTCATGAGTCATAAAGAGAAGTAATGGAGAAAAGTTGTTACCAATGTGGGCTCTGGAGCCAGCCCATCAGGATGACTACTAATATTACCACTTACTGGCTGGGGCAAACGTGATCAAGTTATTTAATGCCTCTGTGCCTCAGTTTTCTTATCCATATAATAGATATAATGATATCACTTAATGTCATAGACTTGTGATATCAAATGGAAAATGCCTACCTAATACAGCACCATGAACATAGACATTTGCTCGATAAATGTTACTTATTATTATCATCCCAATGAGACTATGATCTCTGAAGTCAGTGATTATATAAATATTATAGTGGAGGCCATGGTGCCCTGCAAAACCCCCAGTACCACTCTTCCTTGCATGATGGCAGCTTCTTAGGGCAAACATTAGCCACTCTCTGCCCAAGGGCTTTCTCTGGTCTCTAGAGTGTGCCCAGACCACACGCAGGGCAGGCTAGGGAGTCGAGGTCCCGGGAGCAGCCCTCACCAAACCAAAATGGGGAGTGGTGGATATATAGACATATACATCTTCCTTGCCCCTCAGGTAGGACAAATATGGGGCATGTTCAACGCCACGTCCCAGAGGGCTTCAGCAGGATTGAGCCCTCCTTGTCCTGGTAACTTGCTCATTATATCCTCTGCACTGGCATTTACTGTCATCCATTTACCATCTAGTCTCACCTCTCCCACATGAATGGAAGAACCAGGGGAACGTCTCCCAAGGAAGCCTGAGGAATCCAACATAAGGCATGTATCAGGATTCTTTGAAGATGCCACAGGAACAGGGGGCTCAGTACTTATCACCTCGGGGTTTACCAATCAATATTTGCTTAATAAATTAAGTGCCTCTAAGAGAGTGCAACTTGGACATGTGGCTTTCTTCTCATTTATGGGACTTCATTACTGACTACTGTGCTCTGTCATCTCTGTCACCTGGAAAGCACGAGGGCCATCTTGGGGAGAAAGATAATTCTCTCAGTAACTATCCTTTCTCATTTTTTGACCCTAACGTGAGTCTGAGGAGACAGTCTAATTCAGGAATTGCAAATCCAACCGCCTATGGGGGCCAGACAGGCCAGCCGGGCAAGGGAAGCGAGCCAGTTCAAAACCGCAGTGAACTGACACGTGGATGTAGTAAAAGGAGCAACCTCTCAGCTCCAGCTACTCGCTGCCATGCAGGAGGAAGGCCCTTTGTGCCTACATCTTCTGTCTCTTATTATTTCTCACTGTGTACTTTTGTGTCAAAGAGCCTTATTCTGAGTTGACAGCTAATTCCATTTTTCCACAAGCATCCTATCCATGGGCACAAACACTCCTCATCAATGGCCTTCCAATATATTATCTCTGCTCTAAGCAATGACCCAAGTTCACCTTAGTCACAACAAAGACTCATTTAAATGCTAAGGGAGGCCACAATACCTGTCCTGGTTTCCATAAGGCTCAGAGAAACTGCATTCTAACTGGGGATCATCCTTAGTTTCAAACCTCATCTCTCTTCACATTATGTGTGGCCGAGTTCATTTGCTTCCCCATGCAGACAGACACTGATCTAGAATTATGCAAGGAGGTTTCATTTCCAGATCTCATGTAAAATTAATTTTCATAACTCTCTCAGTTTCTGCCTGTCTATACATATCTTTCTTCATTAACCACTGAACTGCCTCTGTCCCATGTCTAGGAGGCAAAGATGGCAGGCGACTTTTAAGTATGAATTAGCAAAATCCATCCTGGAGACCTCAGCTATTGGTCTACCTTGCTGTGCCCTTTAAAATATTAGCGTAGCACTGAAACAACACAACAAAAAAGCATTAAGTTCCATTATGAATAATTAAATCAAATGCAATCTTAGAGAATATTGCTCTAGTGAGAGATGCTTATGTGTTTCTGAACCCACAATGTTCTTTGCCCAAGTTTAATAAGTTTTTTGATGGTATAAAAGAGGCTTTAAACTTGCAGGAAGGCCTTCTCACAGGTACCTTCCTCCGAAGAGCTACTGTTCTGTGGGAACAGTTCTATTCTGCTGTGATTTTGAAACATTCCCTAATTAAGTTGGGCCCCCTCCACCTACAGCTTACATTTGCCAGTTGCTTCCTCCTGAAATCGGCCCTAGGTACCTGCCTACTGAACATCTGTTTTTGTTCCTGCTTACATGGGTCAAGTGGAAGGTTCTACAAATGAAACTCATCATTTAGTTGGGGTCTCCAGGGCCATTCCCTATGGGGGCTTTTCTTTTGCTGTTCTATGTGTTGGAGAGAGGTTTGTTTTTCCCTTTCTTTTTTAATTAAATTACAGATTTGGCATTGCTGCCGTAGGGTTCATGCTATGTCAGAAAGCAGGTGATGAGATACTAGATTCTCAGGCGGAAGCAATGCCCTCAGCCAACCTAAAGGGAACCTCAGTGTAAGGGCAGAAGAGTTTGCAAGGAGATATTGTGCTTCTGCAGAATTATTTGTTTTCATACTGGTGGGCATTTTTTAATACCATGGTCTTCATTTTTTTTTAAAGCAGTGTAATGCATTTTCTTTTTTTTTAACATCTTTATTGGAGTATAATTGCTTTACAATGGTGTGTCAGTTTCTGCTGTATAACAGTGAATCAGTTATACGTATATATATATCCCCATATCCCCTCCCTCTTGTGTCTCCCTCCCACCCTCCCTATCCCACCCCTCTAGGTGGTCACAAAGCACCAAGCTAATCTCCCTGTGCTATGCGGCTGCTTCCCACTAGCTATCTATTTTACGTTTGGTAGTGTATATATGTCCATGCTACTCTCTCACTTCGTCCCAGCTTCCCCTTCCCCCTCCCCGTGTCCTCAAGTCCATTCTCCACGTCTTTATGGAATGCACTTTCAAACAAACTCTTATAGTATAGGAGAAAAAGGTGGAGGAGGAAGAGGCAGAGCTCTCCCCTGATCCCCCCCTGAGCCTCACAGGAAACCTCCCAGAAGCTCTGGGCCTTACTACTCAGAGTGTGGTCTCTGGGCCACCTGGGGTCGCCCCAGAGCTCGTAAGAGATGCAGAATCTTGGGCCCCACCTTTGCCCGCTAGTATCACAGTGTGCAATTTACCAAGATCCCCAGGTGATTCCAGTGCACATCTGAGGAACAGAAGGTTAAAGCTTTGCAAAGCACTGTTAGAAAACTGGTCCAGGGCTTACATCAATTGTCTAATAAAGACAGTCCCAATCACTAGATTCAAAAGTTGTTTAGTTTCTCCAGAACCCGTTTCAAAGTGTGATATTGTAGATGTCTACTGTGAAAATTGAAGTTAATTAAACTTCATTTTTCTCTGTTATATTTTGATATAATGGGAAATAATATTATAGTCAACCTTGTGCATTGGTAGCGATGACTGGCAATATGAGAGACGTTATTCATGGCTCTTTCAGAGAAGAGTCTGTCTCTAACAGGCCGTGAAACCTCTGGGTGCACACGGTTTTGCTTCCTGGATCACTCTCAAGTGATGGAATTACATAACTTTTTGGATAGTTTTTGGTTCTAGATTAACTTTCAGCAAATGGGGCCATTACACCTGACAGTGCCATGACTCGCTCGAGGGAATATACATTAAATGTCCCAGTGGAAACTCAGAGATAACTCTACCATTAATTGATAAGGCTGAGAAATCATTCAGCCCCTCAATACCTCAGGTCATGCGTCTATAACAGGGTGACCGACATGTCCTGCTTTGCCCTGGCCTTTTCCGGTTTTAGCACTGAAATTCTCTCATCGGAGGAAGCCCTGCAGTCCAGGGAACTCTGGGACCATTAGTCAGATGAGCCTACAAGTGGGGACAGGCATGTTTAATTAATCCAGAACTCTGAGTGTTATGTTGGTGAAAATGGCAAAGCAAGCTCTGACTTTCTCCTATGCTCAAGTACATGAATTTTAAAAAGTGGCTTAATGATATTGTTTCAACACTTATTTCCTAGATAGCAGTTGCAAATGATTCCAAGATAGGAAACAGGTGTTTGTGCATGGTCCGCTGGCTAGAATGAAGAAAAATGTCCTCCCAGATTACCCTACAGATGATGGACCCAGTGGCTTCTACTTTCAAATGAAAAATACTCTCAATCACATAGTCGACAGGATTCCATCTGGCCTAGCTATAATATCCAGAGCTGAAATGGAAATCTCCGCGTCATTTCTAGATTCAGGCAAAAACCTCACAATGCTTCATGAAGCAATGAAGACAGGTGTGTGTCATCCACACTTGCTGCTTCTGCAGTCAGCACCCTATCTTCACGGTCCGGAAAATTACTTTTCCTGTGGGCCTCTTTGAAAGCAAACAAATGATTGGACAAGGTATACTTTCGTGGCCACCAGCATCTTAATAGGGGATTCAGGGTTCCCTTTACAGAACTGTCACTTTTTGTATTTTCCACTAAGGAGGAATTTTCCACCCAACGATCCTCTAGTTTACTGTCTCTGGGTCTGGTTCTCTTATAGCTTTAATATAGTCCTGGGTTCTAGTAACATCATGATATTTGAACATTCTTGTCTTACACAGACCAGGGTGACTGCCAGAATGTGAGAGGCCAGGCTTTCAAAAACTCCAAAAGATTTTTAAAAAATGAAGTGTCATTCATAGAGAACAGACTTGTGGTTGCCAAGGGGGAGGAGGGGTGAGAGAGTGATGGATTGGGAGTTTGGGATTAGCAGATGCAAACTATTATATGTATGTGTGTGTGTGTGTGAATATATATATATACATATATATATATAGTCAATGTATATATATGTATTATATGTGGATAAAAAGCAAGGTCCTACTGTATAGCATAGGGAACTATATTCAATATCCTGTGATAAAACATAATGGAAAAGAATATAAAAAGTATATATATAGGTAACTGAATCACTTTGCTGTACAGCAGAAATTAACACAACGTTATAAATCAATTATCCTTGAAAAAAACAAATTTAAAAAAATGACGTGTCATTTGCAATTTTAACTATAAAAATGCTCTTAAGGGAAGCTTAAGATCCTTTAGGCAAATGGATATCAAGCTTGGTGAGTACCTGAGAAACACCTGAGAAGTTTGAAAAAATACTGATGCCTGGATCCTACTCCACAGACTCTGATTTAATTAATCCAGAGTGAGGCCTTGGCATGAAATTTTTAAAAGCTTTCCAGTTGATTCTAACGTGCTCTAGGCTCTTAGATAATAAAATTAGTCTTTTATATTCCCTGACTAATTCAGTCTTATTTATTTGTTCCTTCTTTCTTTTGTTCATTCATATCTGCTTACTGCCTTTCTATAAATTAATTGATTCACTGATCCATTCATTCATTTATTCCTCTTACTTATTTCAACACTGTACGGTACCATACAACCTACAATGAAAGGACAGAAAACCATGAAGCAAGGTGTTTGTTTTTTTTTTTAAAACCTGGGATTCCTTTAAAATGATCAGATCCAATGATATGATTCCAGGATAAATCATCGTCAGAAATTTTCCCTCAGTCTGAGTTTAAATACTGATAAAATATTTCAATTATTCATTTCCTACCTTAGATGTACATGAGGGGGGAATATAATTTTTTTTAATGCATAAATTGTTTTTCAACAATTTAAAAACCAATTGGTTGGGGTCAACTTTGACTTCCGATTATAGGCTTATGTTAATTCTCTACTTGTATTCATTAAATGTGCAGTTCAATTACTAACACTTAAAAATGTCATCAAACACAGGGTAATTTCTGCTATTTGTAATCATAAAGATGATTCTGAATGCTGTGTGAGAAAATTTATTCCTCATTAACAACTCTGTCATTTTGAAATCGCAGAATATTCTTGGATATAAAATACTGTACTTAGAGGTCTGTGCATAATTTGGGGGGTTGCAATGGAACGAGCACTGGACTGGGGGGTCTGGTGATTCCTACCTGAGTCATCTTCCAACAAAAGAAATCTGATTATGCTGTTGTCCTAGTTTGGTGGGGCTCAAATTCCAGTGCAAATTTTCAGCATCACCTGGAGGGCTTGTGCCGTCACAGAGTGCTGGGCAGCCTCTAGCGTTTCTCATTCAGTAGGTCAGTGCGGGAAGTTGAAAAATGTGGGGAACATGCTCTGAGAATCACCGCCTGGCATCTAAACACCTTTGCAGGCTTCCAGTTTCCCTGTACCTTTACCCTTAGGGTGAAGGCTGAGGCTTTGAAGTGTTGCCATCACCTGGGAGCTTGTTGGAGATTCAGAACCTTCGTGCCATCCCGGACCTACTGAGTCAGAATCCGCATTTTAACAAGACCCCTGGTGATTTCTATGCTCAGCATAGTTTGAGGAACACTGGTCTAAGTCTAAATCTTTACCACAATAGATGGGGCTCTTCAGTATCTGGGCCCACACCCCCATCTCTCGAACCATTTTCTACCAGTTTCCTTGTGTCTCTAACGCACTAGCGCTAGTCCACTCTTCCTTGATTCTTCTTTGCGCTTATGGTTCCAAAGTTTTATAAATGCTGTTTCCTCTGCCTGGACTGAACTTCCCCCTTCTTTGAATGACAAGCTCAATTCACCCTTCAAGTCATGGCTCAGATTTCCTCCTCTGTGAAGCTTATTCTATCTTCTCCAAGCAGACAACTTCTTGCATCTCTGCCTTATCACTTACATCATTGTCTTGCAATTATCTGTTTAACGGCACATTCCTCCCTTTACACTAAGAGCTCCCTGACAGTAGTGATATGTCATAATAGTCTCTATATAACCACAATCCCCCTCATCAAGCATAGAGTCTGTGCTGAATAAATATGTCTTGAATGAATGGGTCAAGTAATTGTGACACTTTGGTTAAGTCACAACCTCTGTTTACTCATCTGTAAAAAGGAGGGGGTGGATTACAGAATCTCTAGCTGCCTCCCCTCCATCATTATCGCTCTCTTTATAATTCGAAATTATTTAAAATTTTCTACAAATATTTTTTGAGCAAATACTGAGTAGTGGGCATATGGCCACAGATAGGACAATGGTCACTGACCCCGCACTTGCGGCCTCTTCAACCTGGTGAGAGAGACAGACCAGAAAAACCTTCTTAAACAAGAACAACTTATTTTCAGTTGGTTAAGTGCTTATTAAAGGGCAGAAAGGTGTTATGACTTATATAAGAGGGGACGTTAACTCAGTTGAAGAACCCAAGCTCTCCTTACATTATTTGCATCAATATTTTATTAACCCAAAACAAAGAAGAAAAGTCATTAACTTTCTAAATATTGTTCTTAGAATATATCTTGCTAGGCCCAGGAAAATTACAAGTTAAGAAAATCAGCGAAACTGATAGGCTGTAGAGATGGAATAGACTAGAATCTTCTTTGTGATTCTTAACCTTAATATGACTTTCTAAGTGAAAAGAGCTCTGAATGCAGCAAACAATCTAGAAACTATACTGAATAAGTCTGGCAATGATAGAGCTATTGTACACAATTCTATGGGATAGGGATGTGGCCTGTCTCCAAGATACAGTGTGGCTTAGTGGAGGGGGTTCTAGGATGGTAGGAGCCCCAGGCGCTAGTCTTGAATCTACCGTGAAAAACTACGAGGTCTGGGCTCAGTTTTCTGAACTGTGGAATAATAAGGACGAATTGATGCTTTGTAAACTCAAATATCTTCACAGGGACTCAGAAATCTGCCAGCACCTATGTCAGACAGTAGTGATTTTCAGAGAACGCAACTGGGTGTTTCCTTGGCGGTACAACTATTCTTTCTTGAATCACTTGAGTAAATTACATTGTCTCTTCCCATTCCCTCATAATTGTCCCTTCCACCTGATGGGATTAGAAGGGTCTGAATATATAAGATGGGGTTGAGCCTTGGAGACAGCTGCCCAGGGACAGACCATAGCAAAACAGAACATGAAGAAGCCCTCCTTCCTCCGATATGTTCTTCATTTTCAGTACAAGCTCAGCTAAGCTGCCATTCATTAGTTGCAGGAAGAGATATATCATCTGAAGAGGCCCAGCCAAATATTTGATTTGGGTGATTATGCTGCAGGTGTCTCATCAGAACTGCAGTGCCTGGATTACTAATTATTTTTTCTCCACCTAGTGCCTCTTGCAGGGAACACAGAGCATGGCAGGAATCATGAGGGATGGCTCTAATAAATGAGGTCCAGACAGCTGATGCCAGGGGCTGGCTGGAGAAGCAGAAACAGCAAAGACAATGCAATCAGTGGGCAGAGAAGAGGGTGGGCCCCATCAGACAGTTAGACTGGGAGACGTGGTAATAGGAGCTACCTATGGCCACCTTGTTTGGCTTAAAGGAAAATAAGCATCATTTACAAAGTTGAGCCAGAAACGGCTACTCAGGACCACAGACTCCTCAGGCAGGCACTCATATGCCCTTCAGAATACTTCTGTTTTCACACACCTTTCAGGGTGGCATGAAAGGGCTAACATAATTTTCCAAGCTGCCAAGATCTGCTATGGCAATAATAAAATTTCACACCTGTAGTCATTTTGCAACATATAAAGCTATTGGTTCACTATTTGGTTTCAGTCTCCCAACAAAGTGGGAGATATTTAATTATCTTGATTTTGACAAAGGAAAATTATAAGGGCTTAGTGAGAGGAAGTGATTTCTGCAAGGTCACAAAGCTAGGAAATGTTAGGGTCTCTGCTGGATCTTACTGAACTCAAGACCAGGCCCTTTCCCATGTGCTATCTGCCTCGTAGGTCCACAGATGACATCAGTTCTTCTAGACCTCTGTGAAATGGCCGTGTGTATGTGGACAAGCACAAACCTGTCACAGCTTCTTGAATAAATGGTTAAATATAATCTATACCACCATATATCACGCACCAATGATGCACAATTTCATACATTTAGCTCAGATTTCTTTTGAGATTCAAATGCACATATCTAGCTACCTACATACTGGACCTGTCTCCTATATAGTTAATGAATCCAAAGCTGCTAGCATCCTTTCCTCCCAGAGCCCCAAACCTGACCCTCTTCTCTATGTTAATGGGACTACCATCCACCAACCTTCCCAAGTTAGAAAACTGGTGTTATTCTTTCTTGTCCCTCCCTTTATATCTTAAATGAAGTGTCAGCTTCATGGGCACATGACCGTTGCAGTCACACAGAACTCTGCACTCGGAAAGGTCTCCTGCTTGGGGTTTAATGCTCTACAACTGCTGTCCTGAAATTCTTAGTAATTTTTTATTTGAAGTTGTGTTTTGTAAGAGGAGTCTCATAGGATAACAGAGAAGGATGCATGGGTTCATGGGTGTGGGCATATGGACCCATCCACTGAGTGGCGGGGTCAGGCCCAGGGCTCCTGTGAGAATCTCCACAAGCTTTGTGAATATTCCTGTGTCTGACGGAAACTGCAGAAAAGGAAAAAGCTTTTCCCCACTTTTTGAAAAAGGGACCCACCATTTTCATTTGCATGGGTCCCACAGATTATGCAGCTTGCTCTGCTAGCCAGTTATAAGTCTTAATGATTCTACCTCCTCCCCTAAGCCAGGGGCAAGGGGAGGAATTCAATCTATTGAATATCTTGAATCTATTTCCTTCCAGTCTCATGGACATTTCAGAAAGCTATTTCCTTTCGCCAAAATTATCACAACAGTTATAATGATTACAGTAGTAGCAAGACCTCTCTAGTCTTCTGGTCTCCAGTCTTGGCACCCGCTTCTCCAGTGTTCTCTTCTGTTTGATGTGGCCAGAGTCATCTTCCTAAGCAGCAGCTCTTATTCTATCACCACCATAAGCTGACTTCAACCTCATCCCAAATAACCCTCTCTGTTGACCTTGGGATAAATGTTAAACTGCTCACAAGGTTTAACAAAGTTCTTTATAGGTTGTTTACTATTTGTGATGATTACTTTTAAATGTCAACTTGGCTAGGCCATGGTACCTAGACATTTGGTCAAGTGTTAGTCTAGATGTCACTGTAAAGGCATTTATTAGAAGAGATTGACATAGGAGTCAGTAGACTTCAAGTAAAGCAGATTGCCCTCCAAAGGGTGGGTGGGCCTCATCTAATCAGTTGAAGGTCTTAAAAGAGAAAGACTGAAGTCCTCCGAGGACGACGGAATCCTGACTCCAGACTGCCTTTGGACTCGAGTTGCAACATCAGCTCTTCCCTGGATCTCCAGCCTGCAGGCCAACCTGCAAGTTTGGACTTGCCAGCTGCCACAATTATGTAAGCCAATTCCTTAAAATCTCTCCGCCTTTCTCTCTCAAATTCTTTGAACATATCATGTTTCTCTCACCTCTGGACACTTTCCATTTTGTTTTTTTTATAAACAGAATATTCTTCCCCATTATTCTCCAACTTATTAATACTTAACTCCAATTCTGGGCTATAGGCCCCTCTTAAAATTCTCCCAGTCATTGAATATCACCCTATTCTTAAACACCACATTGTATTTGACCATTTTATTTACTGTCTCCTTCACTGGGTTCTAAGGGATAGGGACCATGTCTGTTTTGTTAAGAATTTTATCCCCAACAGAACAGTAAGTATCTGGCTCATAGGACGAACTCTTGGATGACTGCACAAATACAATACTTGAGTCAATGAAAAGGGACATATCTCTGTGCTGTTAGAAAGAATGAGAAATTAATACAACATATGACATCAATATGGTCCCCAGACACCAACCTCTGATAGACCCTCCTAACTGGGTTTTGTTTCAAGGAGATATTGGAGGCTTGATGATGCTAGTTTAAATATCAACCTGATAAAGAAATACTAAATGGATCCTACACTAATTGCCTAATCTCTTGTAAGGCCCGAGAGTAGATGTGAGGCAACATTAAAGGATTAGGTTATATTTGATGGTCTGCTAGGATTATCATTAATGATTAAGAATCAAATCTCCCATGTTTTCTTTGTGCCTGGAGTACTCCATTATGGATCAAAGAAATTTCACAAAACACAAACAAATAATCGTATTTTCTGGGAAGATAAAGAGGCCCATAAACATAGTAGGGAAAGGAGAATCTGAAGCATTAGGTTTAGTTCTGTCGTTCATCTTTGACAAGTCCAGAACTCAGCTATTCCCTTACAAAAGAATCATCAATGCTGACAGGGGACCAGCGGTACATATCAGTCACCAACATGCCAACCACAGCTATTTCACAATCACTCCCAGAAGGTGAAGTGGAGGATGGTGCCACAAATTCTCCTGGATCCAAAGAAGGGGCTGGCAACTAGGTATTTCTTTTTGTCCTGGAGCCAGTTTTCTGAGAATTACTGACACATGGAACCAGGGCATCTTTCATAGTCCCTTTGGAAATAGGGCTTCCCTCTAAAATCTCTTCTGTCAGCCGGAGGAGGTAGATTCTAGGCCTCTCAGAGTTTGCCCTTGGACTTGCCTCCTGGTTGAGATACAGTGTGAAGTGGTGTGGCCAGTGGCTTGTGGGATGCAAGGTTACTTTCAGTTCAACAGCGACACCTTTCCGCCTCCTGCCTGCTGCTGTTGTGTGACTGCCCGACTCTCGCCCTTAAATAAATAGGTTTGTACTTCTGCCTTAAATAAATAGGTTTGTACAATAGCCGCAAAGCAATTGCCCCCTCTCTGAGACCTAAGCCTCCCTCTCCACCCATACTTCACCCCACAGGCTGCCTGGCAGAGGCAGGGGGCAGGATGCACAGTGTAATAAATTCCATCCACTGCTGAGCTGAGGGATAACAGATGGATAGGTTTCCTCGTGCAATTTCCACTTCACTTGGTTTGGTATAAAATAGCAGAAGGGTGGTTTCTTCTTGTGCAATTTTCAAACAGATGAAACCAGAGGGAGGGTTTGCGAGGCTGGGAGGAAAGTGAAGGACTCGACTGTCCTTTAGAGAAAGCCAAATGGACACGATGCCCCGAAAACCCCGTGAAGGATTCAGACTTGTTTTTGCTGCTAGATGGGAGTCAGATCCTTCATCCAGAACTGCCTGCTCATCCCTACCAGGCATGGCAAAGGCAACGATCAGGGGAGGCCAGGCAGTCTGTTGCTCATGTTGTTATAGTGTTATGGCGATTGCAGTACCAATTCTCAGGGTGATAAAAAAGGTATAATGACAGATTGTGTGATTATACCCACACTTATAATTAAGCTGTTACAATACAGACAAGCGCCTGTTCGCTAATGTCACCAACAGAAACCTCTTTGCTTGGAAAGGAGAGTGACTCACTCTGGCAATTAGAAGCAGTTCCCTGCAGGACTTCATTTTTGAACCTTATGAACACTCCAACAGGAAGATGTGTTGCTTGCTTGAATTACAGGGGAAAGTACAGAGATCCAGGAGCAGCCACTCCATCTCCAGGTACAGGCTGTGGTATTGCTAGAGAAGGAGTTATTACCATCACAAATACCCTCCTTGCAATGGACAGAGAGCTTGGCTCCTGCTGCGAAGCACTTTATCATGGTGCTTATATCCAACTCTGTGGGGCAAGTTAGATCTGTGGTTTCCACTTTAGGGTTGAGAGAGGAGAGAGGAGAAGAAGAGAGAGAGAGAGATAGAGAGAAACCCAGCAAGCAACAGGGGAAGTTGGTGTCCAGCTGGGACTCCTGGCCACCTGCCAACATGGCTACTTCCACTGGCTGTCACTTGCCTGGTAAAGTGGATGGTTTCTGCCTGAATAGTCCCCAAAACCCCAGATGGGGCTGTGTTGAGATTTTCCAGGAACTTTGAAGCTTTTTCACTTCCAAGGGAGTCAAAGGAGCTCTTTTTTTTTTTTCTCCTTCTTTACCTACTCCTCTTTGATTACAAGGTCTCATTTGCTTTCCTGTAGCAGCCATCTTTCCCACTAGACCCTACTATAAGGAAGTCGAGCACCTCTTACCTACAAATATGTGTGTGGGATTTTGTTCAGGTAATCCATAATGCAATTGATGTAGACACGTCAATGATGGATGCATTCCTCTGTGTAGCAGGTAGCTGTTGTGAGATCTGCACACAGAGCCCCTCCTTCCCTGGTATGGTGGGAACCTGAGGCTTCTGCTGGAATGGACTTTGAGGGAGGAATTGTAATGAGGCAATTGTTTTGAGTTCATTGGCAGTTTTCTTGGAAGTTGTGTAACCTCTCTGTGTACTGTTTCCTTATCTGCAACTCCGGGTAATACCTATTCACCTCCAGAGAGGCATCTTGAAGACTAATTAGTTAATGATGTTTGTGAAGTGTCTTGAAGATGCAAGGCACAACACAAGTGGGAAGAATTAATAGTATCGTATTCACGTCAAAATCATTCTTAGGTGCTCAAGGAACTCACCTTGAATTATTTCCATAAACACATAGAACATATGATTAATACCAAGTATTCATGAATTAAAAAAATAAACAACCACTTGGTTGAAATGTTGAGGGGGAAATTGTGGGGAAATGATGAGAAAAATATCAAAGTGAGAGAGAACAAACAGAGGTCTTCACGTTGGCCATTTCCACAAGGTCCTGCAGAGGACATTTAAAGCTTTTCCTGCCCAGAATCCCTTTCCTCTTCCTCTTTTTTTTTTGCGGTACGCGGGCCTCCCACTGCCGTGGCCTCCCCCGTCGCGGAGCACAGGCTCCGGACATGCAGGCTCAGCGGCCATGGCTCACGGGCCCAGCCGCTCTGCAGCATGTGCGATCCTCCTGGACCAGGGCACGAACCCGTGTCCCCTGCATCGGCAGGTGGACTTGCAACCACTGCGCCACCAGGGAAGCCCCCCTTTCCTCTTCTGATGGTACTTGATCTCCTTCTGGGAATCCACCTTTCCCACTCTCAGTCTGGTTTGAATAGGGATGGTCTTTGACCCACACCAGTCAGGAAATTCTGTCTCCTGGGTCAAAGTGATTTGTCCAGGGGCTGCTGTGTGACAAAGTAGCTCCCATCAGAGGAAACACCAGCACATCTGTGGAAACTGTTGGTAACAGAACATCATGTAAGGTGGGAGGCACGGGCGGGAACTGCGACACCAGCAGGGGAGGAATTACGTAAGAGTGAGGCCAACCCATGATAAAGGACAGAATAAATCACCAAGTCCCGCTATAAACTCATTTGAGCCCTGCATTCAGTCATGCCTGGACAATCTCATGAGTCAATAGTTTTCTTTCTTACTAACAAGATTTAAGCTAGTGTTGAGTTTGGCATTTGGTTACTGACACTTGAAAGAGTCTTAACTATCAATAATATAATTATATCAACCCTTTACACGGAAGTTCACTACCAAATTAAAAATAGCTGAAGATGTTTGACCCATTGAGTTGCCTTTCCCCCACTACTTTTCTTCCCTGTGAAAGCCTCATCTCACGAATCACCCATTCAGGGAGAAGTCTTCACTGCTCGTCCACTGTGTACAAGGTGCTGGGAGAGGTACAAAGATAAAGAAGACGGGGTCGCCATTTTTAAAAAGTTACGGTACAATTTGGGGCCTATGACATTTATTCAAGGTATACTCATGTATATGAAAAGGGGACTCAGTCATTTATTTTAGGACTTTCAGAGGCGGGAATAATTACAAATGTTTGGGAGGGGGACTATGAAAGCAATGGAATCTGAGCAGACTTAAATACTTTGGGAGGACAGTAGAGCGAGATCAGGGAAGAAGGGTTCCAGGGGGGAGGGACAGTGTGGGCAAGGGAGGGGTGGGGGAACCCTGGACAGGGATGATGGGATAGTGTATGGACAAGAAGTCTCCTGAAAGCCAGTAAAGGGAAATGTGGTTGGAAAAATTAATTTAGCTCAGATTGTAGAGGGTCTCTGTGCCAGGCCTGGGAGTTCGACTTTATCCTTGAATAACAGGAATCTATGGAATCTTACTGCCAGAGAAGAAAGGTTATTATAGCTGTGCATGGATTGAAAGGGGGAAGAGAGGACAGCAACTGAGCTCTCTTTGGAGATTATTGCATTAGTCCAGGTAAGAGATAATGAGCCTCATCTGAGTACAAGGATGGTAACCAGAGATCGAACAAGAGGCTGAGATGAATGGAAAAGACATTGTGAGAGTAGAATGAACTGGTCTTAACAGCTGATTGGATGTGGAAACAAGGGAACTTCATGGGAACTTCCCATTAATCTGGATAATGGGAAGATTTCACGCCATGAACAGAATTAGGTAATATAGGAGGAGCAGTCTGTGGGTGAGGGAGCTTTGTCTTCTTAATTCTTCCAGAATTCCCCTATGGTTTTGGCTGAGTGTTGACCACAGACACATGTCCCATGAGTTCTGGACATGGAAGTGAAGCAGAACCATCTGTTTTATATTCTGAACTGTGGTGTGGGACTCCAGGAACTGTGGCAGCTCACGGGTGTCATCACTGATCTGCCAGCTCATCTTGTTGGTGTGGGGCCACACCTGGATATGTTCCTTCTGCTGCTGCTGCCAGTTCTCCTCCCGTAGCTTCTTCAAGGCCTAGGCCAAGTGCAAATGTAGCTCTGTGGAGAAGGGCATCAACTTCTGGTGCAAATGACCCATGGCAGCAGTTGGAGGCGGTGAGAGACTGATGTAGGTTTTAGCTCATCCTCCCAATTATCCTTGTCCTTGACCATGTCAGCTTTCTTTTCCAACTTCCAATCTGGCTGACCCTTGGGGCTTCAGGTTCAACACCAGGCACAGAAACAACAGCACTGTAGACACTCCGCTACAAGCTCCCATGATTGTGGAAGGTCTAATCCCCATCCTACATCCTTTATTGTACATACATTCATGGCGGTGCTGCTTCTCTGGCTGAACGCTGATTCAATGGGTCAAGAGATATGAATCCATTCTCTTTACACCTGTAGAATTTGAGATTGGTGGCATAGTCAGGTGGAGATGTATTTCTCAGACAGTAGGTATGATGGCTATGGATTTTGAGAATGGGGCCAGGACTAGAGAGAGAAACCAGACAGTCTTCCACATAGAGATGATCATCAAGGCTGAACAATGGATGAAGCCATGGAGACAGACAGTACAGAAAGAGAAGAGGTGGTGGCCAAGGAAAGAACTTTGGACACTGCCAGAGGCAGGGACAAGAGACATGGAGGAAACCTGAAGTTAACAAAGAGGCCAAATGAGACCAAAAAGACCACAATTATAGAACCCAGAAGAAAAGGTCTCTGGAGGAAGTGGTTATGCAAAATTATAACACAAAGGACAGGCATTCTCTTTTTCCTATGGTTGAACTTAGCATTATAGAGAAACACTGGACTTGACCTAGTTCAACTCTCTCATTTAATAGGAAAAGAACAGAGGCCCATGAGAGCTTTCTTGAGGGCATGAGCTACTTTGGGGCAGAACTAGAAAGAAAATCCAGTTCTCCTGCTTGTGTTTTAATGATCTCGCTACTATACTATTCTTCCTCCTCTTGTTTATGATGCTGCTAGAATCAATGAGACAACATTGAAAATACTGAGTCCCTGGGAGAACAGATTTAATGATAATGCTGACATGTAAGTTTCAATAATTTTGTTCATTGTCTCTAAGGTACACGAAGCACTTTACATAGATTATTCTTTCTCAAAAGAGTTGTCTACCACAGGATGTTGGTAAATATTTTTATTCTTCTTTTACAAACAAGGAAACTGAGTCATGCTGACGTACTTTCTCTGTGCAATAATTACAATGGCCTTTGGAGACGGGTGTACCTTAAATGCTCTTGACAATGAGTTTATGTGAGCATCGCTAATGTTTCCATGCTTGACAGTTATTTTTTGAAAGAACGGTTCCCAACCCCACCTCTCTACAATTACAGCAACAACTGGGTGGCTCGTGAAACCTGTTTCCTTGCCTTATACTTACAGTTTGTGAGCAGTGTTCATATTTTTATATAATGACACATACTGGGAACCTAGTAGGTACGCAAGAAATGTCCTTGACTTCAGTGTTCTCAAGAGTGTTCTTTCACTTTTATGATCTACAGAAATGGGGACTAGGAATAAATCCTCAAGATAGTTTCTCTACATCTTTTTCATCAGTAGCTCCAATGTGTTCCCACACAAATGCACTGGAATGTTGGCAAAGCAGCAACTGATCAGACTGAGTTTCATCTCCTGGACAACTGTTCGGATATTTGGTTAAAATGTGCTCACTCATCAGTGGTGGTGAATCCAATGGAGTGAAATGAACAAAGAATGAGAGAGAACTGGAGACATGAAGGGGGAGGCTGGAAATGAAAACGGATGCTGAGGGTTACCATATGCCCAAGAGGTGCATCCGTTGCTCCTAACTGGCTTTTATACTTATGCTGTATACAGGTTTGGGAGAAATAACATGTTTAAAGTTCCTACTATGTGCCAGGTACTTTGTTATACTCACCA
Source organism: Tursiops truncatus (assembly GCF_011762595.2). Lineage (NCBI taxonomy): Eukaryota > Metazoa > Chordata > Mammalia > Artiodactyla > Delphinidae > Tursiops > Tursiops truncatus. The sequence goes on along the minus strand of NC_047039.1, from coordinate 74,708,022 downwards.
GGTGCGATACACAAGATACTTAGGGTTTCCTTCCCTAGTTTCTCTCTGTAGGCCTATTATCTAATTATCCGTCCATCTCTCTATCTACTTAGCTAACTTACGAAGACAGAAGGCAGTTTACAAAAATGCAACATTTAGTAAGAAACATATACTAAAGCTCCGTCTGAAGGTGGTGGCCTGGATAGCAAGGCGTTACTGTCTTGAGAAGGGCTCCCTCTCAGCTCACAGCAGCTGGAAGCCTCCACAAAGGCAGGCCACCCCTTCACTGCTGTATCAATTTCCTTTCTCGCTCGCAGGAGGTTTACTGCTGTTCCCTGTACACGCAGTACAGTCACCCCCGCAGTGTGTTGCTGGGAGGGGAAGACCGTATCACTCCTGACTGATCTTGTCCCTTCCTCTCTCTCCCATCCTTTGTGTCTGCAGCTCAGACTGCCTTTTGTCATTCTTGCCAGCGGAGTTTTCAAAAGCAAGGATCTCGCTTCCTTTGGCCACTCAGAGAGCGTACTGTATATTTGATGTCTGGAACATCAAACAAATTCTTGTGCTCACAGTGCAGAAATCATCCCAGACAAAAGAAGACTATGGTCATGCAGAGAATACGAAAGAGATGGGGTTGGGAAATTACCCATTGAGTCAAAGAAGAGGCTGTTTCACCAACCCTGTTCCCCCGTGAGAAATAGGAAGTGGGGCGCTGTTAAGAATCTGCTCGGAGCCCTCTGCCCCCAGCCAGCCTGGATGGTGACCATGCCAAGGGAGGTCGCTTCTCCTGAGTCATCGGCTGCACTGCTTACCTTCTTCACAAGCAGACACTTGAGCAGTCTCCTAAATGTCCCTAAACCTGGGCACAGCTGTTTAGTAATATGTATGGGCACAGTTTGTACCCATATGCGTAGCCCCCCAGGGAAGAAACTGATCCTGGTCTAGATTTCTCCTATAGAAGCCGGGCTGCTCAGCATCTGGGGAACAGAGTTCAGTGTTCTTAGTTCCCTCCTTTTCCCCATACTGCTGGCCTCTCAGAAAAAGTCCAGGAATTGTGGGATTTCCTTCTGGCCACTCTCTCCCACCCCCATCTGCTCCTCCTTTCCCCAGCACAGCAGCTGGTTCACTGACACAGCCACAGGAGTTAAGGGGTGAATTAATTGGAAAAGCCAGGGCAGGGAAAACCAGACAAGTCAAAGAGGTTGATCTCCCCGGAGGGCGGCTTGTGGGACCGAGGCTTACTCACAATAGCAGTTCAAGTTCACCTTGTGTGAAGGCAAAGAGGTGCTTTAATGCTCTGTAGGAAGAGGGGAAGAGAGAGAAAGAGGGACAGAAAATCAAAAGAGAGAGAGAGAGAGAGAGAGAGGCAGAGAGAGAGGTGCAAATCCAAATGTCGATGTGTAGACAGAGTGAGGAGAGCCTGCTGGCTGACAGGGTGATTTATTGGATTCTTCCAGTTAATCACTGCCGGCCTGTGGCCAAACGGATCTCCAGCAAAGCTGAAAGGCAGCCGAGGGAAACAGGCTTATAAGCATAAAGCCGCATAATGGTGTTCAATGAAGTGTGAGACTTTTAGTTCAGTCTCGCTGAGCCGGCCGCACCGCCGGAATGTCAAAGAGGGATTGTGGGTGGAAAAATTATGGATTTAAACTGCTAGCTGTAAATGAGGTCAATATGTCTGGTTCATAAACAGTCCGAGCCTATTCCAAGAATGCAGTGAGGGGGAAAATTAGCGTGAAGCCAACACTGTAGACAAACCTCATTGAGATATAATTGCAGCTATAAATACAAGCGAAAAGCTTACCGAGTGCAATAAAATACAGACACGCTTTTTTATTCCCCCTTCTTCTTCCTCCTTTGAATCTCTGCATTTGTTAAGGGCTGTGCATCCCTAATGCCCCCCTTCATCTCTCCCTCCCTCTCCTAGTGACACCCAGTGTTGCAATTAATTGAGTGTTCTTGATCTCCCATTCCATTTTATTTCAGCAAGATTGGAAAAAAATCAAAAGAGCACATCTAAAGCATTTTCTTCCCTTTTGCTTTTCTATTTGAATCAGGCTGAAATGTGTGGGGAAAAAAAGGCAGTGCTTATTTTTTATGAAGGGGGAGAAAATCCAAGTAAAAAGCCCTTTTAAACTAATACATCTGTTAGATCATTTGAATCTCCATTTAATGAAAGGACATCAAAGGTGCCCACAGGATCCTAGGGTGGGGGTTTTTTCAAGGGCTACCTCGCCTTGTCTCATGAAACATTGACTCAAAATTAATATTTTTTCTTCTCCTTCTTCTTCCCTTTTCTTAAACTCCAGATTCTCATTACAGCATTTTGTACTCGAGCTCAAAGGACAGAGGACAGACATTAGCAAACTTGCTTCGCCCAGTTTAAAAGCTGATACAGTAATAAATTGAAGTCTAATAGCTCTGGTCAGGCTGTCTTTGCCCCTAAAACCAATTGATTTAAATGGCAGTAATTTGGCCAGTGAGGCTACTCCTGTTTAAATTAAACCCATTAATATAATAGCACAAGTCCTGAATGAAATCCATCTGCAGAAAAGGCTCCACTGGTCAGTAGTTTCATAACAGCCAGGGGATGTCCTGAAACACCCACAATCATACAAACAGGAATTACAGATTACAGCCAGGACCCTGGAAGGCTCCTGACGCAAGAGGTGACAGAGAGAAAAAGACAGAGAGAGAGAGAGAGGGAGAGGGGAGAGAGAGCAGGATATGAACAAAATAGTGTGAGTACATACATTCAAAGCAAGTGAGAAACCGACCTGAAGTTTTTAAGGGAAATGACCTTGGTTATTCGTAACACTGAAAGGTTAGTTATATTAATAACAATAAGCAGTGCTCCTGTGGGAAATGCCCTCAGTATCCTTCTTCTCTTTCTCCCTACCATATCACTAAGGAGGGATTTTTCTTCTTTAAATGTTCTGCCTAGACCTCCTGGCCCAAAAAGACAAAACTAATTTTGAAGGTGTATATGTGTGTGTACTTCAGCATTGGCTCTCGAGACCTGCCACGTCCACGTTTGGTTCAGAGTCAGTTTACATCAAGGTGGTACAGTGAGTGGGATCTGGATTGGGGAATCAGGAATGCAGCTGCCATGTTCATCCCTGAGTCTGAATCAGTGTTTAAACCTGAGCACATTGCTGCCATCTGTTCAAAGGGAAGAGATGCTTCCTAAACAGACCAGAGAGAGCTTGAACCAAGGAGCCATGGAATTGTGGGGACTTCAGCATTTACGCATATTTGAAGGATGGCAGTAAAAGAATGCCACGCGTGTTCACAGATGGCCGATGGAAGAAGTTTAATTACTTTATGGGCACACTCTGAGTCCAACCTCTCAGAAGCCAGTAGGAAGGGGAAAGGATCTGACAGCAGGACTAGGGGTTAGGGCTCAGGAGCTCCAGGTTCTGATCCATCTCTGTCATTTATCAGTTGCGCGGTCACAAGCAAGGACCTTAATCTGAATTTGTGTCCTCATTAAAAAGGGGGGTGGGAACTTGTTCTGCCTTCCTTACAGAGAGTTGCTGGAATCAAATGAGAGCGTGTACAGAAAAGTACTTGGTAATCTACAAAACATTAAATATATGTAAGATTTATTAGTAGTCGTCACAGTACCATTATTAGGTTTACTAACAAGGCAGCAACTTACAACTACACTAAATCATAAGGGAAGGTTGCAGAGACTCATGCACTCTTTATTGGGTGCTCGACGTGTTTGGGACACGGTGATAGGGTCTCTTGAACATACAATCTCATTTACTCCTCATGCAACCATGTGAAGCAAATATTACTACCCTTCATTTTATACGTGAGGATATGTAAGTTCAGAAAATTTGGGTCACTGCTCTCTGCTATTAATAATCAATAGCGGAAACAGAATTTGAATTTAATTCTTCTACATCAGAATTGCGACCCTATTTCTTTACCCAAATGTTTGTGCTCCATGTACAACACTGAATGCACACTAAGGTCACAAATACATTTACTTGTTTGTTTATTTGCTTTTAATAATGCTGTTCAGGGCCCACCCCAGAGTTTTGTTTTTTGTTTTTTTTTTTGCGGTATGCAGGCCTCTCACTGTTGTGGCCTCTCCCGTCGCGGAGCACAGGCTCCGGACGCGCAGGCTCAGCGGCCATGGCTCACGGGCCCAGCCGCTCCGCCGCATGTGGGATCCTCCTGGACCGGGGCACAAACCCGTGTCCCCTGCATCGGCAGGCGGACTCTCAACCACTGCGCCACCAGGAAAGCCCCACCCCAGAGTTTTTGATTTGAGAGTTGTACATTAGGCCCAGGGTGAGACATACTGGGTTAGCCTATCAAGAGAGAAAGAATTAGAATGAGTATCCCACTGCTCCTTCCAAACTTTGTGTGTTGTTCTGCATGATTAAGACACACAGGCAGGGCTTCTTCTGGTGGCGCAGTGGTTGAGGGTGATGGGCAGGGCACCCAGCACGGGAGAGGCTGGGAGCAAAAGCGGGGAGCACCCCGATTTCCATGTCAAGCTGCCACCTGGGGAAATTTCTTTGCTGCCTCTTCTTTCACAGCGTGATAAACACAGTTCTTGTCTTACCTGGTCAGCACTACACACCCCCCAGTGTTATTATGCAGAATTGATCCTGCCCTGAGAAATAGCAGTCAAAGAACATCAGATGTCTGAGGGCTGATACCTCAGAGTACAGTACACATCATACAGATTCTAGGAGGTGGGCAGAATACGTATTTTAAATTCATATTTCAGTATTAATGAAATAGAAGAGATGTGACACCCAATCACAGAGCTAAAACACATCATGGATTATAGATGGGACACGTTCATTACCGAACATTTACTGAGTGCTTACTATATGCCAAGCAATGTTCCCAATCCTGGGAAATCCACTCTCCTGGAACTCCCTTTTATAGGAGAAAAGACAGATAATAAGGCAATAACTAACAAATGCATAATATGTGAAGGGTGAAAAGTACTCTGAAGACAACTAAGGAGGGTCTGGAGACAGAAGATGATGAAAGAGGCTACTTCATACGGGATGGTTAGGATGTCCTTTCTGACGGGGTGGCATTTGAACAGACTTGATTGGAGTGAAGGAGGTAGCTGAGACAATAGCCTTTTAGGCAGAAGGATCAGTAAGTGCAAAAGCCCTGAGGCATGATTGTGCTTGTCTGCTTGGGGGGTTTCACATTAAGTTTCTTAATCCAAGTCCTATATTCTTTCAGTTATTCGGTACAGTCGCTATGGATATGCTGTATATCCTGGCACATGGTTTCTCCTTATCGTCTTAATCTGTGCCCATAATGCAAGCATATAAGCAGATCTCCTCACAGGAAAGACAGAGAAATGCACACCCCCTCCCCCGACTCATGAAGGTTTCCTGGGAAGGAAAAAGGATGGTGGAAGATAACTCACATGTCCTGGAATGGCCATGGCTCAGTAGGGAAAGGAGCCATTTTGCTCCCGCCTGCCTTTCTTCTCTGCCCCTAGTAACATGCAGCTCACTATAAAGCCAGAAGATTTTGCTTCCTTTTATGAGCTTTTCTCATGGGGAGATTGGTTTGCTACAGAGCCAATACAGGGGTTCAAAAGCCACAGAGAGTCTTACTTCACAGCCAAGACTTGGTCACTGCCAAGATCTGGGCTCTGCCATTTGAAGAGTCATGGAAATGTCATCTAAATAGCACTGGAAATACAGAAAGTTTCACAACGCTTTTGGGCCAGTTCCCATTGCCCACAAACTGCCGTCTCCATTAGGGAAGCCTCCTTGTTTCAGGAGTGATTGCCCTACTCTATTTTTTAACTCCCCAACCTCAGCCACAATTTAAGCCAAAATGCTAAACCAAAAAGTTAGGAAATGCAGAGCTTGTGGGATGACTGCAAAGTTGCAAAGATGTAGTTGGATTATGGGTTAACTTTCTCTTTTCAATTAACAGAACTATAGAGATACCCTTATGGTTTTCTTTAAAGGTTATGCTCCACCTTAAACATCTAACATTAAAGTTAGAATCAATATTTGTAAATATTTGCTTGGAAAATCACGCTTGCCAATAGCAATGAGCCCATATATGTCCACCAAGAAATGATAGTTTCAGATGCTGTGCTCCATTTACTATTATTGTACGGGAGTCTTGAAATATAATCTGTAGGTTTTCATCTTGGAGGACACACAGATATGTTGTTGTCCTATCACCCAGGGACTTTTTTTGGCTTGCAGAAGCTTGCAAAATTGTTGGCTTTACAGTATCTAATTTTAAAGAACTCGTTTGTTTAAAAAATTATCCTAAGAAGACCGACTGTAACTTGCTTCACAGATGCTTGCTGTTTAAAGCTTTGCATCTCCTCGATCTCAGCCTTCCTGAGATATTGATCAGGAAGAAATTGATCAGGAGAGCGCATTCCTAGATTTGCAAACCTCTGCCTTCGCCTATTCTTACACTCTACAACTTCAGCCACCGTTTAAGCCAATAGTCCCCAAGGCACACAGTCAGCCTTCACCTTTTCCCTTCCCTGCAATTCCTCAGCAGCATGTTTGTTTTATTTCACCGCAGGTGCAGAAGGCTGGCTTCATCCCATTCCCCAGTTCAGAGTGTACTCTCATGACTTGTGCCTATAGTCTCCTTGTTGTCTTTCTTTCTTCCTTTCCTCTTACCCACAGCCCATACCCCTTCTCTTCCCCCTCCTCATTAGGCAACCATTTTCATCAGATTAATGCAAATGTTGTTTGTTTTTGTAAGAGATGTATTATTTTCTGCACACCTTTTTAATTTATGTAATGTCTGGTGTATCACAACCAATTTTACTTTTTAACTCGGCACCATGTTCTTTAATGAATATTTTTAATAATTATTTTTTCTAGCAATTTCAGGTCACAGAAAAATTGAGTGGGAAGTAGAGAGAGTTCTGGTATTCTCCTGCTCCATCCCCTTCCCCCTGTGCTTACAGACTTCCCTATTATTAACTCACATCAGTGTGGTACACTTTTTATAATTGGTAAGTCAATATCAATACATTATTATTAACTAAAGCCAATAGTTTACATTAAGGTTCACTCTTGGAATTGTACATTCTATGGGTTTTGACAAATGTATAATGACATGTATTCATCATTATACATAGTTATCATATAGTGCCCTAAAAATCCCCTGTGCTCGTCCCGTCATCCCTCCCCTCCATGTACCCCTCAGCCCCTGGCAGCTGCTGATCTTTTTACTGTCTTCATAGTTGTGCCCTTCCAGAATGTCATATACTTGGAATCATGCAGCCTTTTCAGACTGGCTTCTTTCACTTAGTCATATGCACTGAAGTCTCCTCCATGTCTTTTCCTCGCTTGAGAGCTCATTTCTTTTGAGCACTGAAGAGTATTTCATTGTGTGCGTGTACCACCATTTGTTTAACTATTCTCCTATGAGAGGATGTCAGTTGCTTCAAAGTGTTGGCAATTATGAATAAAGTTCATGGTTTTCGTGGAGGGTTTTGTGTGGACCTTGTATTTTTAAGGTCTATCTATGTTGTTATTGTACAGACATAAATGTGGCTATCTGATGCTCCATTGTGCTCTCCTGGGTGTGCCCACCATATTTCATTATTCTCTTTTTCCACTGATGGGCATCCATCTTGCTTCCAAGTCTCTGTCACCATGAATGAGCTGCCATGATCATCCACATGCCTCCTTATGGCCCTGTGTAAGAATTTATTTGTCTCATATGTATATATATTTGGGAGCAGAATGTATACCTGGATATATGCTTAAGTTAACTAGGTAATATCAGCTTACTCTCCGGAATAGAGAACTTTCAAACTCAGCTCTCAAGACCCATACAGCTTCACCAGTACTTGCACTGGCCAGCTGTGATGCATAATTCTGATGGGTATAAAAAGATATCTCATTGCTTTCTTAATTTACATTTCTCTGATTACTAAGTTAAACTTGTTAAACTTTTGAGATCCCTCTTCCCCAAATTGCACATTTATGGCCCTTTAAGGTCTTTCTTCTCTATGGACAAGGTGTCCTTGTGACCATTAGGTGAATCCATTCCCTCTGGAATGCCTCACACTCTGGGATGGGGTAACAAGCTCTCAGCAATTCCTCTTCTCTCACCACACAGCTCATCCTTTCACATTTTTCCAATTCCTATTTGTTCCATGGCAAGAAGATAAATGCTAACTGTTCTCTAAGAAGGCAGACCCAAGTTACTCAAAATCTCGGGTGGTAAAAATGCCCAGGAATGGTATACAGAGTTTTGTACATTTTAGCATCAATTTTATAGAAAAAGGCTTTATCATGGTAACAGGAAAGTATGTACTGAATTCTCATTAATTAGAAACAACAGGGACTTCCCTGGTGGTACAGTGGTTAAGAATCCGCCTGCCAATGCAGGGGACGTGGGTTTGAGTCCTGGTCCGGGAAGATTCCACATGCCACAGAGCAACTAAGCCTGTGCACCACAACTACTGAGCCTGTGCTCTACAGTCTGCGAGCCACAACTACTGAAGCCTGTGTGCCTAGAGCCCATGCTCCGTGACAAGAGAAGCCACCGCAATGAGAAGCGCGTGCACCGCAAGGAAGAGTAGCCCCCGCTCACCACAACTAGAGAAAGCCCGTGTGCAGCAACGAAGACCCAACGCAGACAAAAATAAATAGGTAAATAAATAAATTTATATTAAAAAAAGAAGAAATGACAGGCTCAGCAAGAGTTTCAAGAAGAATCCAAGTTGCCAATGGATTATGTACAAGTGCCTTTGTTGAATGAAAAACTGAAGTCTATTACATTGCACATCATCACGTGTAATATTCATGCCTTGTTCAAGGGGCTTGTTTGCAGAGTAAATACACTTTAAGTTTTACCTAGCTGCTTAGTTATTAATATGGCTGAAGAAAAAAAAGAACTTTGCCAGCTGGTTTTTACTACCCACGATTCTGTTAAAAACTATATTAATTTAGTGAGATTATACATGCCATTCATCGACACTGTGATAGTTTGTTGTGTGTACTTTTTACTCTAAGGATTTTTTTCCCCTGAAGACTTTCTATTTTGAAAATGGGAATTCAAGTATTCTAAATTTAGTGCTCTAGTCTCACATTTAACAGTCAATAGCTGCTTCCTTCTTCTTTTCTCCCTAATGGTTAATTTCTGAGGTGTTTCTGGCATAAACTAATGGAAGGATCACTTTATATTTTTAGAGTGAGGCAAAGGGGATTTTTTCTTTTTTTTAACATAGAATCGTAGGTGTTTACCTGGGGGGCAGAGATGTGATACTGTGGTATAAAGCAGTCTTTTTGTGTAAAATAATTGTTGAGTTGTTTTTTTTTTTAAATAATTTCAGAGAATAAAAGTCTACTCTGTGTAATTGGGGTCTCTATTTTAATGTCTCCTTTGAGTTTCCTCCTCCTAGTTTCTGGTAACTTCCAAGCCCCTTACAACCTGTATTATGCTCTGAAGGTGCTGTTCCCATCCTGCAGAAGTTTGCTCCTGGCCAAAACTTTGACCAAGGGGTGGGGTCCCTTAGCAGGGGATCTAAAATGTATGTTGAGCAAATAAATGAGTGAATGTGGTGAAAAGTTAAGGGTTGATTGCCTCACCCTATGAAGATCTGAATTTTAATAGAAGTATCTTGAAAAAATGAAACAAACAAACCTGGAAAACCCAAAGCCATTAACCTCTAAAAGAGGGTTTGTGAGTGACTAGAGGTTAATGGGGATATTTTGAGTAAGAGGAATTAGCGACACTTCACAGACAACTATCAAAGTTACTCACTCATAATTCAATTTTATTCTACTCAGAAAAGTCATCAAGGGGCCACTATGTCTGTGCTTGGCCTGAGATGGTTACGTGAATATCCATCCTCACATTTTAGTATGGGAAACAGACAAAATTGACATAATATGATATAATTTGACAGGTTTTGTTCATGAGTTGTGTACAGTGAAGCCAGAGGTAGGAATAACTCTTCCTGGGAAAATCCAGAAGGCTTCCTGGAGGAAGTGGCATTTGAATTGTATTCTCTAGATCTTAGAGAGTGAGAAGGCATTCAGCAAGTGACTAGTAATAAAGAGGATGGGAGGCTAAAAATACCATGGACCATTGTCAATATTATATATGACCAATAGAGACAGAAATGACCTGTCAAATCCCCCAAGGCCACATACTTTGGAACAGCTTGCTAAAATAGGTAAAGATATGGGAACATACCATTCAACCACACCTACTCCACTTATATTCATGCCACCTTTGTCAAAGGCAGAGTCTTTTCGCTTTTCATTCTTAGGTTACCTTGGTACATGTCTGTGTTGTGACAATCAAGGTTGATTGTCTTGGATTAGTTATACTGTTGAGCTTAATTTTCCTTTTGAGCTGTTAACCATTCCAAATGTGATTGAGTCTGTGATTACTTTTGCTGAGGAGATTTTTCAGTTTGGGAGCATGGGTAGCTTTTCAACTCTGCTTTGCTGGCAGCATTATGCAGATTTAATAACTCTGGTTATAGAAAATTTGGGGAGACAAAGAGATGTTAAACCTACATTATGTTAGTATTTATTACCACTGAGCATACTCTGAGCAATGAAGGAGAAATTGCTTCTACCTAAGAGGTCAGAGTTAACAAAGGAATGACCAGATATGTTTAATTATAAAGCCTGACTTTCCTCCTTCTGCGCCCTGCCCCCCTTAATCTTCTCTAAGGCAAGAAGGCAGCTGATAGGGAAAAGCCAATCTCTGCCTTCTGTGTCTTATCTGAGATGGCGATACCATTTCATCATTCTCTTGAATAAATGAATACTGCATGTAAAATACTTGTTGACATTTCTATAGCAAAGGTGAGAGTTCCAATTATTGGGTTCTAAAAAAGGGATTTGGGCAGGGGAACAATGGATTTCTGTGTATTTATTGCATGAATAGTGACGTGCATTTGCAAAGAACTGTAAGAAAATACTAAGCCAGACGGGAAGTGTTTAAGCATGGTAGCCAGGAAAGCTGGTTCCTAGTCTTGGGTAGAAAACTGGCTTTTGAGAACGAACCTCCCAAGACCTCAGCTTTCTTATCTATACAATGAAAGTGGACTAGATGACTTCTCAGACCGTTTCCCATTTTTTTGAGCCTCAAATGACAGTTTGAGTTGACTGTGTTGTGCAATTCAGTTGTTTGAGAATGTGGGTGGCATTCTCACCTGTGATATCATCATTTGCCCTATATGTTTCCTCCTGCATTCTAGCTAACAAAAAGCTAATGTTTAGTTTTTGGAAGGGGGTGTGTGGTACAGCATTGCATCCAGCATTAAGAGAGATCTTTACTTTCCCAACATCCTTTGCAAGTAGGATACACTTCTGGCCAAAGGATCCTAAGAAGTTGGGAGCTCTGAGAAGACTTTTGCTTTTCCTGATAAAATAAATGACCATTCTCCTTTCTGATATGAATAAGGATGGGAACTTTGGTACCCATCTTGTGACTATGAGGTCAAATCATATCGTACTGGACATCACTGAGCAGCCCCATATCTCCAGGATTATTATGTAAATAAACCTCTCCCTATTTGTTTAAGCAGCTGTCGGGTTCGTTTTTGTTACTCACAACACTGTCCTTTCCTTTTGGGCTTTACAGGCCAATTTAGGCAACCCTAGTAAGTTGAAATTAGCCTCTTCAGAATGAAGGTGTTCATTTAAAACGTTAAATGTTTAGATTCTCATCCTGCTTGCTCTATAAGCTTTAAAGTATCTATTCTTTTAAATATGTATGGAGAAAGTCAGAATATTTCGAGGCATCTACACTGGACCCCTGTTGATTGTACAGCCAAGATCGATTTAAAGCACAGGCTGGTATAAAGATGTCGGGGCAAAACATGAATAGAAAAGTTGTCTTGACAGAGTTTCAGTTCTCTTTTTCCTACCATTTCCCTTTGGAGTTCTTATTTTCCCATAGGAAGAAAATACTCTAACATCATAACCGGATGCTAGATATTCAATAATTATCCCCCAGGAATGCTTAATCCACAGGAGCATATAGATAATAGTGGATTCACAAGCATCTGCAAAGGAAGGGCTTTCTGTTTGTTTTTTTAATGGCTAAGGGATAATTTTCTTTAAGATCTCTTTAAATAATATCCTGTGGGAGACAATTTATCCTACACCTATAAAAGGTCAACCTGGCATCTATAGTATAAGTTGATAGCAACCTGTTTATAGGTTTTATTCTCACTGATAGAGAAAAAATTGAGAATGCAGAACTATAGATAATCCCAAATCACTTGTACCTGTTTTCTGGAAGCAGTTAAGAATATGCATTTTGATACACACCTACACACTTGCTGTATATGCGCACACATATTCTACACTCACTTGCCCGTAAGTATCTTTTCAGTTTATTTTTATCACAGAGACACTACTGTATGGAAGGTGGCACCAGAGAGGACCCAGTAACTACTTCTTCACTGTAATCAAAATTTGGCAGGAAATAGTTTCATGTCAATGAAGTAAGTAAACAAGACTTCACCTACATAGGAAGCCATGGTTCACGGCCTTATGTTTCATTCCCTGCTAGGCTGACAGAAAGCCACACCCGGGGTCTACAGTAGTACAGCGTGAGGAAAACACTACACCCCTGCTTTGAAGCACTCCATGTCTTAGATGTGCACGCTGGCTCTCCCAAGCACACAGCCCCTCACATGGAAACCCTTGATGTATGGGCTATCAATACTCAACGTGTTTACAGAGGGGTCCCCAACTGGATCTCCTGCAGGAGGAAATACTGGATATGACACAGCATCCAATACATTTCAATTAAAGCAGAAAGGAGTTGCTCCTTCATAGAGGGCAAGAAGAAGCAGAAGATGTGTTTGAATGTAAAATGTGGAGACAAAAGTCCTGCTAATATTATCAGATGGTAGCTTTCTAAGCATACAATCACTTGGAACAGATCACACTGCATTCCTCCTCAACATTTTATTCCAAATCTGGGTGAAATCGGGTTAAAATAATTGGCTGCTTTGTCAGAACAAAAGAAAGAAGGACTCAACCTGAAGAGGTAATGTGTACACACTGGAGGGGCAAGGTGGAGAGAGAATAGCTCACCTGTTTTGCCGTGGTGATATCCCAAGCAGAGTGGTGGTGGTGGTGAATGAACGCTATGGGCATATTAAGTGCGTGGCTTCTCTTGACAAACATCATTCAAAACTGTCTCTAGATTTGAACTCAGTAAGGAGACTCTCCAAGTAGGGAATGGGGACTTGATTAGACCCCGGTCGTCCCCGTCCTCCCCTGCTGCCCCTGGGTTGCGACTGTCCCTTTGGGAGTTTTTAAGCCTGTGTGATTCCTACTGTCATCATCATGTTCAGCTACCAGGGGTCCATGGCTCCTCTTTCAGATTCTACTCTAACATGAATCTAAACCCTTCTTTTTGTTTTCCCTCACCATGGTTGACATTTTCAAGGGAAACTTCACTAAGGGAAACAAAAGTAATAATGTAATCAAAGACTATATCAACAGAAAAATCCATGAAGAAAATTTAGAAAATACAAGTTTGGGGGCTTTTTTGTCTTAAAAATACTACATTGTGACCTTCTAATAGCTGGAACTACAATATTGGCCTTGATTTCTTGATCTCTTGATTCCTGACCTCCACTGGATATGTAAATCTTTATTTTTTATTACTGGAACTATTTCCTAGACCATTCCCCTTGTAGAAGAGGAAAATAATTCTTTTCCTTTTATGAATCTGGGGTTATCTGGCTGGGACACTGTAAATTAGACTGGCAAAAGGCAGATTAACAAGAGAAAATCAAACACAAGTTTATTAATATGTGCGTCGTGCATACACAGGGGAGCACCTAGCAATGAGTAACCAAAAGGGGTGGTTGGAACTTGGGCTTATATACTGTCTTAGGCTAAACAAAGAAAAAAAAGGGGGTTGGGGCTTCTGGGGAGAAGGTTATGGGAGGGCTCTTTCATTGGTAATGAATGAAATGTTTACTTGGTTACCCTAAGTCAATAATGCCTACCTCATGGAAAATAAATGACAATATCTTGATCATATCATACGCATGCAATGTTGTTAGACTCTAATCCACAGTCTTGAAACATGTTTCATCCAAGAAAATCAGACCATCAAAGAAAACCTTAAAATTAATTCAGGTATTTTCCTTGTATTTCTTGAAAACCGTGAAGGACATTCATAGCTCACAACATAACATTTCTACCTTTTTTTCTCTTTTAGCAATTTCCTTCATACCATTGAGGGTGCTCTTGACTGATTTACTTGGAAACTCCTTAAAAAAATCTTGCCCTCTTCCCCTCATAAAAGCTTTCCCCTAACTCAAGCCAATGCATCCCTTCTTTTTCTGCCTCTCTCTTTTCTTTTATTCCTCTTCTCTCCCTTCTTTTATTCTACTCATCTCCCATCTTTTATTCTGCATTACAAAAGCCTGAATTACTACCACGGCAACAACGCCAGCAATGAAGTAATGGAAGCTTCCTCAGCAAGTTGGGGAAGGAGGGGACAAAACTGAGAAAGTGAAGACAGGATCCTTTTATTGGGCAGAGGAAAGGGGAAAGTTTGCAAACCCTCACGTTATAATTTTTTGTTCTTCTACACCCAGAATAGGATTATATACTGCTGGACTGGGAAGGTCATTGTGTCTAGTCTTCTTTAGAGAGGAAAATTGACAGGTCCCCTTCTTCAGCTCTTTTCTACTCACTATCTTTGTTTCTATGTGTAGTCTCTCATCTAGAACACTGGGACCAGGTCCATCTCTGATCATGGGATGACCTATTTTTAATTCTTTGAGTTGTTTTTATAGCAAAACTATGGCCCTGACATTTGGAGTCACATCAATCAAAAGGCTTGAAAATATCAAGAGCAATCCTGATTTTTCAAGTTCATCAAATCTTTTTCTCCATTACAAATGAGAAAAATTCTTGTTGCCCATGTTTTTGAGATGGTATACTTATCCTCCTAGGTATATTTAACGTTGACCTCAGATATGTGAATTTTACTTTAATGTGGCTTTTAAGAAAAGAATAAAGAGCTCAAAATAGTCAAAGCACATTTGAAATAGTTGCGGGAATTGAGAAGATATAATATTGGGAAGGTTGGAAGTAAATTCTTTTTTTGAAATTTTCAATATACTTTTTGGATCAGCAGTCCCCCTTCCCACCTTGACAAGAAACTCTATGGTTTGCAGGAACTCACTGGTTTAATAAAATTGGCCTTCTTCCTTCTACTAAAAGTTTACCTGCGAGAGCCCCGAACATAATAAAATCAGATTATGAAGGCAATCATATTTACTTGTAATAAATCAAATCTTGCAGACATCAGTTAAGTCTCCCTATTGCACTGGGACAATATCATGCGTGCATACATCAATACCTGAGGTGTCAGAAATATATTTCATAAGTTCAGAAAAATTGCACATACACTCCCAGCACCATTATGAGCAGTGAATTTGTAATGTGAACATTATGATGTATAAAGTGGCTTTGTTCCTACATTTAATAAGCACCACACGTCAAGCCCACAAACATAACGGAATGTGCCGGTGATTTCTTACCATTAAATGTAGGTTATTGTTTTCCAGGAAAAAAATAAAAAGAGAACTTTTCCATGCTTTGCCAACTTTATCCATTTCTAAGCACACACAGCCTCCTTCAACATAGTAGCAGCCTCTTTCAATTAGTAAATAAATAAATAAAGCCAGACCCACCACTGTGACATTAAATTAGTTGGGACTAAAATAACCATTGGCTTCACTCTTTGTCTAGAATTAGCTGCTATGAAAATCTATGCCTTTCCTTTTCAAAAACATCTTTGAAAATACAGCAGTCCAAAAAGGCACTGACTTCTGTAGAAAGGCCCCCCAGTACAATATGGCATTTCCAGGATGGATTCACTGAAACGTTATGGCCCTTGCCTCCAACCCAGTACTTCAAATTATTAGCTTATTTATAAAGGGCTATAAAATGGAGTTTGAGTATGATGGGTTAGTACATCTTATAGTGGTGATTTGAGACCGTTGGCACCTGTGTGTATTTGTTTGAAGTATTTAAAAAATTTTTTGTAGCTTATTATGAGTATATGCCCTTCCTTCAAGAATCTCTAAGAATCCAGTTATTAAGTGAAAAAAATAAATTAAATGTAGAATATCCTTTCTTTCCTTTGTTTCTTAAAAAATATTTCTCAGCAATTGATGTTTGTGAGGTCTTACTGCTTTAGTAGATTAGCTTGTGTTCTCTTAGTGGAGAGGGAATGGTTAGGGAACTTTGAAGGACTAGAAAGGGCACAGTAAAATTGATAAATCTACGGGGAACTGACATCTGATGTAGGAGACGAGTGCATTTCACAGGTACCTGATGATGCTGGAAAGGTGAGTCCTCCTGGGCCATAGTGACAACCATCAGACAAGTTCATTGTATTATATGTCTCAAGCACTAACATCTGGAAAGATTTCACAGATTCCCCATGAGCTACTTTTTCATTCTATTCCACTCTGTTCCATATCTTCCCATCTGTTCTGTCCTTTTCCAGTTCTTTCTTCTCCATTCCATTTCATTATTATCAGAGTAGGTCCTATGTGCCTTAATTGCTTTAAGCATTTGCTAAGTTGAAATGCTGGATGAAGTCTCTACTTTCATGGGGCTTATGAGACGAGGAGATGAGACAGGGACAGCACACAAGGGGTCCTTGATGATGGAAGGTCCTGGTTCACGCTCACATGAGTGTTGACTGTGACTGATGAAAGGAGAGAGACAGCACTGAACTGAGTGGTGGGTTTGAGTGGGGACTGGGAAGAGGGTTTGGTTTTGCATTTGTGGAGACTACAGACGGAGGGAAGAACGGCCTGGAAACATACTTTCCACTTTCTGGGAGGAAGGAAGTTTATTACTGCTTCATTTTGCTCTTTAAATTCTGCCCAAAGAAACTTCAAGAACCTCTCTAGAGAAAGTTCAGCATATTTACTTATCACAGAGGATTTTCAAATGGAACTTTTTCCCCCTTTCGATGCCTTAGAAATAAGCATTTCCATTCACAACTGCTCTCAAAGATGCTGCTGGAAAAACCGCCCCCTCTGGGTCTAAATAGATTGCTATTTAAAGAGTCCCATGGCTTATGGTTCATAACGCTCAGGTTGGGCACGCATAGTAGGAAAGCAGAGTTCAGTGCTGCGGGGAACTGAAAACACCCATTTTGTTGCTCTCAAAATTAAGGGAAAAGAACAGAACGGGAGGAAGAGGAGAAGCGGACAGAAGAGGAGGAGGAAAGGAGACAGGTCAACATTGCTTTAGCGCATACTACATGCCCAGCTCCGTGCCAAGTTCCTCTCATACATTTCTTCATTTCAACCACACTGTGACCCTTCGAGGCAACTATTAAGGTTATCCCTATAGTTATGGACCAGGAATCCAACAGAGAGAGAGATTAAGACGTGCTAAGAGGCAGGATTGTGTTTGAAACTTGAGTCCATGTGTTCCAAAGCCTGTGGGATTATCCACTGCATTTACTCCCTTGCTAATAAGACTATCAAGAAGAGCAATTGATTTTCAGTTGTTTGTTTCCAAATTCACCTAATATCACTGAACACAACCTTAAGAACAACAGCCCTAAGGCCTGAGGGGCTTCAGATCTTTTCCTTATTGCCATACGGTTAATGGCACAAAAGCAAATTAAGCGGCTTATCCAGCTGAAACTTTTTGGGTGATTGATACACATGTATTTTCATTAGTAGTAACGATCAAAACATCATGAGGAGGTAAAATGTCTTTCCCATGTCTGATTTGGGGATGGGTGGGTATGGCATATAAGCTTGAGAATAACTTGGTTTCTTAATTGCTTCAGTCAGATTATCAAATATCCAATAGTGAGCATGTAAAGTCTTTAGTGTGGCGGCTTTGTTATGTGTCAACTTGGCTAGAATGAACTACAACTTCCCAAATTCCCTATCCTGTAGGTTTCTGGCTAGGGTGGGCCACCAGAGAGATGCTTGTATGAGATTTCGTGGGCAGAAGCAAAGCAGCCGTTTTGGAGCTTTACACATTCTTGTTTAGTTGAATAAACTCACTTTATTGGTGTGGGGCAGCAGACAGGCTATACCAGGTGACGGTTTAGCTCCATGATAAAGTATAACGTCTTTTCCTGCAGGATTCCCACACCATGGAAGTCAGAGGCAGTGAGAAATGGCATGGCTTTAGACCATCCCTGTGGGTTCCAGCTCATGCTTGTGGGTCCCAGTTTGTTCTTGCTCTTCCCATTGTTATGGGTTGAATTGTGTGCCCCCCAAGAAAGGTATGTTAAAGTCCTTATCCTCAATACCTCAGATCGTGACCTTATTTGGAAGAGGGGTCTTTGCAGAGATAAGTTAGAAGGAAGTCATTATGGTAAACCCTAACCTAATATGACTGGTGTCCTTATACAAAGGGGCATTTTTGGACACAGATATGCTCAGAGGGAAGACTGTGTAAAGACACTCGGGGAGAACACCATGCGAAGGTGGAGGATTGAAGTGATGCATCTACAAGTCAAGGGATGCCAAAGATCGCTATGCTAACTCCCAGAAACTCCCGGCACCGACTGTGGCACCAAACCATGCCGACAGCTTGATTTCAGACTTCTAGCCTCCAGAACTGTGGGACAATAAATTTTATTTTTAAGTCACCCAGTTTGTGATATTTCGTTAAGGCAGCCCTGTGGACCTCAAGCTCTCTTATCAGAAGCAAGGACAACTGCCTGAGAGAGATGGCTTAATCAGCTCCCACAATTGTATAAGATCTAATCCCGGCAACAAATCCCTAGTGGTTCTGCTTCTCTGATTGAACCCTAGCTGATAGGCAGAAAAGAAATTAGTTTAAAAAGGACCACAAAGCTCCAAGCACAGTTGCACAGTAGGTAATTTAGAGATAACAAGAGGAATGCCCCTGTGATGTTAATGAACAGAATAAACCTGAATCTTAATCAGTGAAAAGTTTACAGCCTTTAACAAAAGTTCTTCTTTTCCTCTAACACAGGCTGTGCTATTAAATTTGTTAGTTTATTGACATCACTAAACACATTAGTGACAACTGCATGTATTTTCACTGTTTAAGGCAATAATTTTTATTTTTGCCAAGTCACTGAACAAGCCCTGAACAATTTATTCTATTAAAAGAAGTTGAATACAAATTCAGGGAAAACTGTCCCATATATTGCCATATACTACATAATTATCACTTATTAATATTGCAACTTTCTTTGAAAAAAGCTCAATACTTGGAAGATACTACTTTATTAAAACCCTGCCCATGTCCTTCTGAGTTAAGAGCACAATTAACTCTCACTGCTTTTGGCACAATCTGGGTACAGCAGCCATTCAGCCGGAAAACTAGGACTAGCGCCCTGGTGGTTCTTCAGATCTCTAGGCTAATGTGTTATTTCCTCACGGAAATAGTAGATTTCTCTTGAAGTTGTGATTTCTTGGGATTTTTTTATTACGATTATTAAAATAATTATTTTTCTTTAAGATTCCAAATTGTTTTGGCTCTAAGTGGAGAAAAACTTATTTGTTCCAAACCATACAAGCTAACAAAAAGGAAATGTGTTCAAGTTAATTTTTTTCTGTGAAGAAAAGCATTTTAATATTTCAAAATTTGCCTTTGAATTATTAGGATGATATTTTTATATAAGGTATCATCCTGTAAGTTATTTACTTCTGCTTAATGTTCTGTTTTAAAGACTTTAATCATCTATTTGGAAAGCTACCTGATACTCAGCCATGTGAAATGCATTTTGTAAACAGGCCTGCCAAAACTAAGATTTAGTGGTCATCCTTTCAACTGCTTTAATCAGGTCATCAGTTCAGCTATAAACTATTAGAAGTATACCAGCCCATCTCCAAGTAGATTTGTGATTTAATATCTTTTCCAAGATAGAACACGAGAACAAATCTAATCAGCGCAAGCTCAAGGTACCTAATGGCTTTAAGCTTGGTTCTGATGTTGCTTCTTCACTTGATACCATATAACTTGTTTATATTAGTATGAAAAACTTTCATATAGAATATTCATCATTTTGTCAAATTCTTTACCCTGTTCTGCATGCTACAATCAATATAATTAGTTAGTACATCCATTTAAGCACATGACAACTCTCTTGTCAAGAGGACCCTATGTAAAAGGTGGCTTTTTAAAGTGGCCTGCTGTTTCAACTGTCTTTTTAAAATATTAAAAATGGTGGTGGGGGGAGTAATAGAAGCAATTTCTACCAAAGATCTTTGACGGAGTATTAGTTATTGGATTATTTTAACTCCATTATGCAAATTAACTTATTTGCTTAGATAGTCAAAATAGAGAGCTTAAAGTTAGCTGCAGGGAGGTGACATAACTACGGTTGTTAAGAATAAAACGCTTCTGGTTTAAAGAATCACAGACAGTTTTGCAGAGAAAGTGAGCAGGAAATGATCTCTACATCCTTTTGTCCTGTTGCTCTGTCCATGAAAGGAAGAATGGAATACATCAATCAGAGAGCTGCTGGGAGCAAAGTCATTTGGTTCATTCCAAAGGGGAGGAGGGAGGAAAGAAGAAGAGAGAAGGAATAGAAGCAGCCTGAGAAGGAATTCCCTGGTGGTCTAGTGGTTAGGACTCCATGGTTCCACTGCAGGGGGCACGGGTTCTATCGCTGGTAGGGGAACTAAGATCCTGCCCTTCGTGGCGTGGCCAAAAAAAAAGCAAGCAGCCTGAGAAGGATTCAAATACCAGTAAACCAACAAGTATGAAAGAGACAGTGCTTTACTTGTATGAATCATCAAGCTATAGTATTTGCAACCAAGTAATTAATTACTTTATTCAACAAAGCAGCTCACAGAGTAGATGGAACAAGCAGAACTGGCAATACTGTATAAAACGGAATAAGACCTACCAATAAAACAAGTTAAAAACAAAATTAGATGTTGCAGAGTGTCTGAATAGAGTTCAATTTGGGGTGCTCATCTGTAGGTGTTCATATTTCTTTCAATTATGTTCTTTTTAAAAAAATTTTTTTTAATGTATTTTGTTTATTTATTTATTTTTGGCTGCTTGCGGGCTTTCTCTAGTTGTGGCGAGCGGGGGCTACTCTGTTGAGGTACGCAGCCTTCTCACTGCGGTGGCTTCTCTTGTTGCGGAGCATGGGCTCTAGGCGTGCCAGCTTCAGTAGTTGTGGCACATGGGCTCAGTAGTTGTGGCTCACGGGCTCTAGAGTGCAGGCTCAGTAGTTATGGCGCACAGGCTCAGTAGTTGTGGTGCACAGGCTTAGTTGCTCCGCAGCATGTGGGGTCTTCCCAGACCAAGGCTTGAACCCATGTCCCCTGCATTGGCAGGCGGATTCTTAACCACTGCGCCACCAGGGAAGCCCTTAATTATGTTCTGCATTATATATTTTCTTAAGACTTGTTAAACAAAGTAGTAATTAACATATCATTTAATAAAATATGCTTACTTTAACAGGAAGGCAACTTTGCTAGGATCACTGGTGTGAGAGAAAGCACATTAATTAGCTTTCAGGAAGCCTGGCTCCTGGTTCTAATTTTTCCATCAGAATTTTTTTCACCTTGGGTAAGTGATTACTTACAAGTTCCTTATTTCTATGTCTGTAAAATAAAGAATTTGGGTAGGTGAGTGTTTTTCAAACTTGGTTTTCAGCCATGAAACAATTTGTTCAAGCAGAACACTTATCTGGAAACCCAGTGTGCAAATCTAGAGGTGCTCTGCTTGAAGCTGAGGTGGGGATGAGAGCCTGCCCTGCCCTGGCCATACCTGATCTCAGACAGAGTGGGCAGCCAGTTCAAGTGCAATGGAAAGTTAACACCCCTCCAGAGGCTGTTTTTTTGTTTGTTTTTTTTACCCTAAGGACATTGGATATTTCTTTTTTTTTATATATCCTTATTGGAGTATAATTGCTTTACAATGTTGTGTTAGTTTCTCCTTAATAACAAAGTGAATCAGCTACACATATACATATACCTCCATATCCCCTCCCTCTTGCGTCTCCCTCCCTCCCACCCTCCCTATCCCACCCCTCTAGGTGGTCACAAAGCGCCGAGCTGATCTCCCTGTGCTATGCGGCTGCTTCCCACTAGCTAGCTATTTTACATTTGGTAGTGTGTATATGTCAATGCAACTCTCTCACTTCGTCCCAGCTTACCCTTCCCCCTCCTCGTGTCCTCAAGTCCATTCTCTACGTCTGCGTCTTTATTCCTGTCCTGACCCTTTGTTCATCAGAACCATTTTTTTTTTTAGATTCCATATATATGTGTTAGCATACAATATTTGTTTTTCTCTTTCTGACTTACTTCACTCTGTATGACAGACTCTAGGTCCATCCACCTCACTACAAATAACTCAATTTCATTTCTTTCTATGGCTGGTAATATTCCATTGTATATGTGCCACATTTTCTTTATCCATTCATCTGTTGATGGACACTTAGGTAGCTTCCATGTCCTGGTTATTGTAAATAGTGCTGCACTTTCCTAGAGTCCTTGGTGTGCTTATTTTCCCTTCCAAATCAGACTGAAATTATTAGTTTAAGGTGATCTGATTAGGGGACCTGCCATTTATAATTATCGTGGTTTCCTTCCCCTTTTGTTTCTCTTGTCATTGCCTGTCCCCAATCACTATTAAAACTGTTTTTTATGCCCCATTAACACATCTGCTCCCCTTGTGCTTACCTCCTCTCTCAGGGAATCTTGAGATTAGGATTACAGTTCCACAGCCAGGAGGAAACCTTCCCTCCCCAATTTAGATCCACCTTTCACTTCAATATCCTAAAATGTTCAGGCTCCACCATTCTGAGCATATGCTTATGTTTTAAAATGTCAAATGCTTTATATGTACTTATGCTAAAGGTTTGTTTATGAATGAAATAATTCATGATGAATTCATTTAGTCATAGTATTTTTGCTTATGCTGCCAACTAGAACAATCTATTTGTTTCTCTTGAGGTTGCCATTATTTCAGTCATCACTACGAGTTAGGGATAAACAGAATTATAATTGCATTTTGCAAGTATAAGTGAATCACAGATTTATGTTTTTCATTTATTTTTTTTGAATCAGAGAATAAACAAGAATAATTTGAAATGTCTTTGGCTTAACAAGGCGGATAACAAAAAACAGCACTTCTAACTCCACTTCTTTCTATTCTTGATTCCTGTTTCTGGCAGGTGATCATTCATCCCTTAGCATTTTCTTCTAGTATTTGCATAAGATTTTTATTTGTTTTATTTTGTTTTAGATGTTACCTATTGACCATTGATAATCCCTCCACACCCACCACCTTGAAAAGAACACATCCATTCTTGCCAAACTCCTAATGTAGTTTCTTTACATAAATCAATAGTCCATGCTTACATGGTTATGGTTCTATGAATGTTACTTATAGTTGAACCGTGTAAAGCACAATGATTATATTTCTAGGCGCACTACTTTTTGTTTTTCCTGGAGTTAGTAATTGCCTTGCTCTTTCATTTTCTCTGTTATTAAAACTTTTTATTCACAAACTCTCTTTAGAAGCGTAATTCTTCACTTAATATCACCCCAAACAGCAGGTAATCTATTTTTTAATACATTTTATTATTTTTCCTTGGGACACATTCATACTTTTGCTCCAATTTGATCATTTTGCTCTCTTGTCTTTATATCCTTAAATTTGGTTGATAGTTTGGCTCCATGAGGATTCTAGGCTGAAAACCATTTTCCCTCAGAATTTCAAAGGCATTTAGTCATTGTATTCTATCTTTCAATTTTGTTTTTGAGAAATCCAGTGTCCTATTGATTCCTAATCTTCTGTGACATGTTTCATTTTTCTCCTCTTTGGACAGATTTAGCATCTTCTCTTTAGCCACGGTATTCTGAAAATTTACAATGATATACTGAATGAATGGCCATTTTCAAGCTGAGAATTTATGGCTTTCGATTCTGGAATTTTTTAGTATGAGTATTTTTTATTTAATTATTTCTTTCCTTCTGCTTTTGTTGTTTCATTTTCTTTTCCTGGAAATGCTATTATTTAGATTTTGAACCTTCTGCACAGATCCTTTCATTTATTTATATTTTATCCTTCCTTTCCCATCTCTTTTGTTTGTTTTGTTTTGCAGTCTGTTTGAAGAAATAATCCAGAAATCACCTTATCTTCCATAAGTCTTGATAAATTTTTTATTTACCTTATATGTATTTAATTTCAGTAGTTCTTTTTTTATTTTCTGAGTGTTCCTTAAAAAAAAAACCTAGTACTCTTTTTTATTATTGTAATCTCTTATATCTCTAAAGATAGTAACAACATTTTATAACATAATTTCCTCTTCTACTATTAGTGTTGTGATTCCTCAGAATTCTCTCTTACTCTTTGTTACTTTTATATTTTTATTTTAAAAAAATATTTATTTATTTATTTAGTTTATTTTTTGCTGTGTTGGGTCTTTGTTTCTGTGCGAGGGCTTTCTCTAGTTGCGGCAAGCGGGAGCCACTCTTCATCGCGGTGCGCGGGCCTCTCACTGTCGCGGCCTCTCTTGTCACGGAGCACAAGCTCCAGATGCGCAGCCTCAGGGGTTGTGGCTCACGGGCTTAGCTGCTCTGTGGCATGTGGGATCTTCCCAGACCAGGGCCTGAACCTGTGCCCTTGCACTGGCAGGCAGATTCTCAACCACTGTGCCACCAGGGAAGCCCTCTTTGTTACTTGTAGTCCTTGTGTTTCTGATAGAGGCGTTCCTCAAATCTCTGGCGATCCTTAGCTCTCTTATTTATTTATTTATTTATTTATATGTTTTATTTTTTGGCCGCACCAATGTGGCCTGCAGGATTTCAGTTCCTCAACCAGGGATTGAACCTGGGTCACAGTAATCCTAATCACTATGCCACCAGGGAACTCCTATTAGCTCTCCCATTTATATTTAAGGCACTAAAGGGTTGATTAGAAGCTCTATGTCCATAATCAAGACTTATCAGGTGAGCCAACAAGAACTGTTTATTTAATTGAGAGATTCTAAACTGTTCCTTCAGTTTCCTCTGAGAAGAATCTGGCAATCTGCTGCTCGGGGGCATAACCTTGGCTGCCAATATTCTCTGTGCCTGGTGGAGGAAACGGGCTGGTAATGTCACTGTTATCTTTTTTTTAAAATAAAATTTATTTATTTATTTATTTAATTTTTTTGGCTGCGTTGGGTCTTCGTTGCTGCACATGGGCTTTCTCTAGCTGTGGCAAGCAGGGGCTACTCTTTGTTACAGTGCGCATGCTTCTCATTGCAGTGGCTTCTCTTGTTGTGGAGCATGGGATCTAGGCCTGTGAGCTTCAGTAGTTGTGGCATGCGGGCTCAGTAGCTGTGGCACACAGTCTGAGTTGCTCCGCGGCATGTGGAATCTTCCCAGAACAGGGATTGAACCCATGTTCCCTGCATTGGCAGGCGGATTCTTAACTGCTGCACCACCAGGGAAGTTCCAATGTTACTGTTTTCTATGTAACACTCACTTACTCTTCTATTTTCAGCTGTGTCTGATGTCCCCAAATAGTACGTCTGGTTCAACATTCAGTCTTCTGCTGGGGTGAAGGAGGGAGAGATGCCCAGATGTGTGGGGTTAGGAAAGGGTATTTAGGCTGAACTGCTACATAATTTGCAGGGCCGAGTGCAAGATGAAAATGTTGGGCCACTTGTTCAAAAATTATTAAGAATTTCAAGATGGCAACAAAAGAGCATTAAACTGTGTGGGAGCTTCCTGAGTGTGGAGCCCTGTGCAAGGGCACAGGTTGCAGGCTATGAAGCTATCCCTGGATTTATGTGTCTCACTACTTGTTACATACATTTCAAACTAATTTTTCTATTTACTGTCCTACTTGTACCCCCATTCTTCCAAGGCACTCATTTCTTCTGATGCCTGAGTTCTCATTCTTCTGTGGCACAAATGAGCTTGTTGGTTTTCCTCTCCTCCCCAAAGACTCCCTCTCCACAGCACTTGATCTTCATGTTGCTTCAGTCATCCTTCTGACTTTGAGTTTGCAAAACTGTGTTGACATCTTTCATATGTTCTCTCTTATTCTATTTGTCCTTATGGGCTTCTGTCTTCTTTTTGCAAATCTATTTTCTCTTGTTGACTATTGTTTTGGGAGAAAGTTGAGATAAGCACTTGTCTTATATCTATAATATTTAATAGGAAATCTGAATTTTAGTTTTATATTTCTTACAAAATCATTTCCCCTTTATTCCATTGATTTTTTTAAATAGATTTATACTTTCTGTAAGGATCAAAGTCTTCACTAAGTTAATAAATTATTATTAAAAATATTTAAACAAAAACCTTAATCTTAACAAGCAGTGATAAAGGCACTTAATAATAACTGCTCACTTGTTTTGATCATTAATCCAAGTTAGTTTTTAGGAAGTAATTTCTATATTAGAGTACCTATATTATTTAATCATTCAACATTCAACAAATATTTATTACCTCTTATGGGACAGGTTCTGCTCTGAATGCTTGATTATAAAACGTAGTTATAAAACGTAACTGTATGTGGTAGTCTCTGAATCGGAAAAGATCTTGGAGAAACTGAGTTCAATTTCCTTATTTTAAATAGGAAGAAAATAAAGCCCAAAGAGATTACTAGATTTTGAAGGTTTTAAAGAAGTTATTAGTTGCCTTGTATCAGTAAATTGATGATATATAGGATTTGTTTCTTGAGTGTTTAAAAAGAAGTAGAATTGAACACATTAAACTGTAGATGAGATACATCTTATTTGTTATAAATATTCAAATATGGTGAAACATATGAAAATGTACAGGGTTCTCAGACATTTTGAATATTAAAAAAGCAAATAATTTTAAAAGACTAAAATTTAGGATAAAAATTATAATTTATTCTATACAAATGAACTAAATAAAGGCTGTTCACAGAATATCCAAGAATCCTTACTTTACAGAAGAGTGGCAGCATCTCCTAATGTGACTCACTTGGGGCAGCAGTGATACCCTAAAGGTGACCTTGGTCAGGAGGTCCAGGAAAGACTTAAGAAGAAAAAGACCAGGAAGAAACTAAAGCAAAATCCTACTAATGAAGGTTAGGAGCTTTCAAAGCAACACCACCAGTTTCACAGGATATGTGGTGACCACAGTAGCCAAGATTCAGCTGCAGCACCTTTCAATGGGGTGGCCTTAGGAGGAAAGCTGGAAATAAACTTTCGGTTTGTCTTTTGTCGATGCCTGTTATTGCTAACAGATAAAATGGTTCTTCAAGGCAAAAATTAGGATGCCTAGAGTCTCTTGAAAGCAAAAAGCAATGAATAATTTTCGGAATTATTTGCCATACTTTTGTACTTGTTGCCCCACTAACCAATAACAATTAAATGGCTGGAATTTATTGAATATCTGTGTTGCACCAGGAACTGTACTAAATGCTTTTCCTACATTGTTCTACTTGAATCTTACAGTAAAATAGAGGTATTTATAGATGGAGAACTTAAGGCTCAAATAAATTTAAAAATTGTCCAAAATAAGTGTAAGCAAGAGAGTCAGCTTTTGAACTCAGTTTTTTCTTACTCCAAAGTCCATATTCCAACCAAACATACAGAGTCTGAGCTTAAGACACAACGAATTAGACTATTTTGCTGTGTATTTGTTCATGATTTTTTTTTTGCTGGTTATGTTAATAACTAATTCATTACCTGATTATGGAAAAGAGTGGGATGAGGAAATTAATATTATCAATAAGATGTTTTCATCAAACAGAGCTGTATGAACACAACTGAGAACTCGATGTTAAGACATTCACAGAGCCCTCTGATTCCAGTGTCTTATATCTGACTTCTGACAGCAGCTCATCAAATATGATATGATGAAGCCTCACGTTTGATACAACACGTAACGAGAACAGTATCATAGACCATTCTTAATTTTCTCTACTTGTAAGTTGTCCACCCAAAAACTAAATTAAACTAAAATAAACTCTGGTTTCTTACTCCAGGAAGTAGCATAATCCCCAGAAAAGCATCATATATTCAATAAAACAATTACTGAAAGAAAACACTGAATATGCATTTTAAGACTGCTCTGTTTACTCAAATGCATATGAAGTTTTTAGAAGATTAAAAACATCTTGCTTCTTAGTAGAAACCTCTGACAAGAAAACTGTGTCCTCCATACCAGCACAAGTTGCAAAATTTGTCAAGGAAACTACTAGACTATACAATGGTCACTGATAGAAAGTAAGAGAAAACTGAGCATAAATTATTTTTTTCTTTTCTTTTTTTTAAAATTCCCTCAAAGAATATTCTTTTGTTTAGAAAAATTTTAAAGTTAAGTCATGAGAGAACTTAGTTTGTTAGATCTCTGTGTGTTATGTGTATAGTATATGTGTGCACTTCTGACTCATTTATTTTTCTCCACTAACAATAAGAAGTAATAATATACAGATTTCAAGCAAAGAAAAAGTACATGGAATACAGATAAAATATTAAAATATTCTGAACTTGGATCAGTAATGAATTCCTAGGGAGAGCGAAGATTAGAAATTTGGCAACTTGTCAGCTGGGCCTGCTCAACAGTTCTTTCATGTGTAAACGATGGGCAAGATGATGACCACAGTAGGAAAGACTCCCCCCTGCCCTGCCTCCAAATGTCTGCCTCATATGACTTAATAATTAGTAATCCAATTAGTAACAGGGTCATTTCTCCAAAGAAGACATACAGGTGGCCAACAGGCACAGGAAAAAATGCTCAACATCGCCAATTATTAGAGAAATGCAAATCAAAACTACAATGAGGTATCACCTCACTCTGGTCAGAATGGCCATCTTCAGAAAGTCTACAAATAATAAGTGCTGGAGAGGGTGTGGAGAAAAAGGAACCCTCCTATGATGTTGGTGGGAATGTAAATTGGTACAGCCATTATGGAGAACAGTACGGAGTTTCCTTAAAAAACTAAAAACAGCTACCATATCATACTGCAATCCCACTCCTGGGCATATATCCAGAGAAAACTATAACTTGAAAAGATACATACTCCCCAATGTTCGTAACAGTACTATTTACAATAGCCAAGATACAGAAGCAACCTAAATGTCCATCGACAGAGGAATGGATAAAGAAGATCTGGTATATATAATGGAATATTACTTAGGTATAAAAAAGAATAATACCATTTGTAGCAACATGTATGGACCTAGAGAGTATCATACAAAGTGAAGAATGCCAGACAGAGAAACACAAATATTATATGATATTGCTTATATGTGGAATCTAAAGAAAAAAACAGGATACAAATGAACTTATTTACAAAACAGAAAGAGATTCACAAATATAGAAAACAAACTTATGTTTACCAAAGGGGAAAGGTGTGGGGAAGGGATAAATTAGGAGGTTGGGATTAACATAGACACATTACAATATATAAAATAGATAAACAACAAGTACCTACTGTATAGTACAGGGAACTATACTCAATATTTTGTAATAACCTATAAGGGAAAAGACTCTGAAAAAGTATGTGTGTGTGTGTGTGTGTGTGTGTGTGTGTGTGTGTGTGTGTGCGTGCGCTATACACCTGAAACTAACATGGCATTGTAAATCAACTATACTTCAATAAAAAAAAATATATATATATATATATATAAAAAGAATAAAAAAAAACAAATTAGATAAATTACTTTGACGGGAATTCAATCTTTTTCTTTTTAAAAATTTTATTTATTTATTTTTGGCTGCGTTGGGTCTCTGTTGCTGTGCACGGGCTTTCTCTAGTTGCAGTGAGCAGGGGCTACTCTACGTTGCGGTGCGTGGGCTTCTCATTGCGGTGGCTTCTCTTGTTGCAAAGCACAGGCTCTAGGCGTGCAGGCTTCAGTAGTTGTGGTACATGGGCTCAGTAGTTGTGGCTCCTGGGCTCTAGAGTGCAGGCTCAGTAGTTGTGATGCATGGGCCTAGTTGCTCTACGGCATGTGGGATCTTCCTGGACCAGGGATCAAACCTGTGTCCCCTGCATTGGCAGGTGGATTCTTAACCACTGTGCCACCAGGGAAGTCCCTGCACTTCAATCTTCCTCGAGACTTACTGCAGCTCATTTCTCTATATTTCAGATATCATACACATAATGAGGGATTTGATGGGAAGATCCTGAAGATTCTTTCTGGTTGTTAATGTTATATATATAGTGTATGTATCCGGTTATCCAAAGATTACAAAGCCAGATGTCTACAAGGGTGGTGGGCAGTTAACCTACATGTGACGTAGACCAAGTATGGACTACGGCAGTGTTTCTCAAGCTCGGTACCCTTGACATTTGGAGCTGGTAATTCCATGTTGTTGCAGGCTATCCTGTACATTGCAGGATATTTAATGGTATCCTTGTCCTCTATTCACTAGTGCCAGTAGCACACCCCACCCCCAGCTGTGACAGCCAAAAAAGGCTCCAGACATTGCCAGATACCCCCAAGAACAAAGTCCCCTTAGGCTGAGAACCACTGACTATCAAAAATCCCGGTGAGCTCAGTTTAAAAAGTGCAGGCTCCACTCCCCTCCTGGTGATTGCTGCAAGAGGAAAATACCAGCCCATTATGGACAAATCTGAATTTTTTTCAAAAGAAGCCAGAAATATGGATATTTTAAAATCTCGAAGCACTCAGTTTTAAAATACTGTGTATATATATATATATATATATATATACACACACACACACACACACATGTATATGTATATATATACATATACATATATACACATGTGTATATATACATGTATATATACATGAACATATATACACATATATACATATATATACATAAGTATGTATATATATACACATGTATATATATGTATATACATATATATATACACATACATATATATATATATATATATATATACACACAGTATATAAATGCCTTTCCTACATTATGTCAAGAATATGACTGTGAGGGTCAGATATCTGAAAGTTTTCAGGAACTTCTAAAAGTTGGACCATCTCCAACATGGGGACACAAATTTTCATCTAACTGTGTATCTGGGATAGGTCATTTTTGAGTACTGGCCGATAGGAAAGAGTGGTGTAGGGCACTGGAAGGATGCAAGGCAACTTGAAATCATGGGGAAAAGCTGTTGCTCAGAGAAGGAATGAGATGAAAAACATTGCTTTTTAGATTGATATGTGTATCCGTCATGAGGTCTTTCTAGTATTCCTTTTCCTTATCTTGGCTGCTCAAAAGCTGTATCTGTAGCAAGTTGTTGGCATTATTACAATGGCATTGCCAGGGACTATCCCCACCACGTCCTGGCTCTCCAGGAGAAAATCAGACTCGTAGGAGGAAGATGTGTCATCATTCCTCATCCATCAACCACATGCACCATTTTCTGGTTTATCTACCTGAGAGATTATGTGCACAATCTACTGGAAATAAACATCTTTATAAAAACAGCAATTTTCAAAACATTTAATTCATTTGTACTAAGACTTCCACTCTCTCTCATATACTTGGAAATAAATGTCTCTGAGTCACTTCTCCAAGAATAATATTTTCCATAAAAAACCTTTAATAGTAATATTACATTTATGAAAAACAGAGCAATATAAAAGCAATTCTTAAGCTGATATTCCCGTTTTAACATTCTGAATGTGTCAGATCTACTAGGAGTATAGTAATTAAGAATTACAGTTATCTTTATCATGTATTAATAGTACATTAATTATACTATATAATAATTAAGAATAACAGTATTTTTTCACTGTAAGAAAAAGGATTCAGAGTGATTCAAAGGAAACAATACCATGTTTCAATAAAAAGAACCCGTCAGAGGAAAGTGAACACTTTGGATTTCAGAGACTGACTAAAATCAAACTTTCACCGAGCATTCACATCTGGCCATTTATTCCAGAAATCATTTCACTGACTTGAAATCCCTGAAGTCCAGTTTTGACAAAATTAACTCTCTAAAGTGTGAGAAGATAGTGATAGCAGAGTCTAGCAGTTTAAAAGTTAGATGCTCGGGAAATATTTCAAAGGGTGTTAGACTGAATAAAGAAGTCTACCGTCTTTTTGATGCCAAAGAATCTAAACTTCACAACATGATATCTTTGGTTGCCAAAGTATGTACTTCGTAATTCAGTGACCAAAAATGATAAAAGCTTCTGCAAGCTTCACCCTCACAATTCTCCTCAGACACAGATGAAGTTCAAAGCAAAAGTGAGAGATAGAGGAAGTTTTGCTCTGCTTCCCCAGGCCAATATTTCTCTCTCTGTCACCTACTGCACTCCCTTCTGCACCTTTGATTATCTCACATTTACTTCCAGATCTATTCTCAGGAAATGTCCTGAAATTTACAATTTAGGGTGTCTTTGTGTCAACATGGTGGTGTATCAAGTAAGCCTTATCTCTAACTATGGAAGAAATGACTTTTCCTCGTTATAGAAATGTCAAGCTTCAGCTTGAGATAAAGAGATAATCTGTCATGTAAGAAATCCTGTCTTTCGGCCCCCGTAGTCACATTATATGGATGGCAAGGAAAAGTTCTTAATGCTGAAGAAATAATAGTACCAGTATGTCAAACTCTTACGTAGTTTGGCTCAGTTTAGGAAGCATTCTGGATTTATCAGTAACATGGTTTAACCCGAAACCTTGGCTCTGAATGAAAGGAGGGATACGCATGAAGCCAAGACAGTGATGGAGCACCCCAGAAAGTGTTTAGGCATGTGGCCAATGACTCATGGAAACTTTGATTCTTACTGGCTAGCTACTACACTTCATTCATTCAGCTTCCTCACCCTTATCTAAAGTTCTTAAATACTTCATGGAAAATTTCACCAGCATGAAAGTCTTTCCAAAACTGTGCAGAAAAAGGGATGGGGTACAGTCTCCATTAGATTTGGAAAAACTGGGCACATTCTTTTCCTTCCAAAGCTGATGCAGACCTTGTCACTGTGGATAGTAAATGAATTCGAACACTGTCTGTCACCTTGACTTTGAATAAGGTGCAACCATGTGATATAATCCTCAAACAACTTTTATTTTTACTTCCACTGTCCTCCTAATTGCTCTGTTGGGTTAGTTATTTTTGTTCCTGAATAAAAATTCAGACACTCCCTAACTGGTCACTCTTGGGTAAAACAGAGTGTTCTCCAGACACTTTCTGTCATAAAACACAGTTTCAGTTGAGTAATTGTCTTGGTTGGTTTGAGCTGCTCTAACAAAGATACCATAGACTGGGTGGCTTAAACAACACACATTTAGTTCTCACAATTCTGGAAGCTGGAAAGTCCAGGATCAAGATGCTGGCAGATCCAGTGTCTAGTGAGGTCACTCTTCCTGGTTTGCAGAAGGCCATCTCCTTGTATCCTGACGTGGCAGACAGCAGAGGGAGGAAGTAAGCTGTCTCCAGTCTCTTCTTATAAGGGCACCAATCCCAACATGAAGCCTCCGCCTTTATAACCTAATTACCTTCCAAAGGCCCACCTCCAAATATTATCACATTGGGAATTAGGGTGTCAACATATGAATTTGGGGAGGGCTAAAACATTCAGTCCATGGCAGTAATCACAAAGTCCATCTTGATTTAAAGTTAACACTTCAATCATGATTTGAAATTAAAAACTTTTCTCCCCTCCTCCACTCCTGTCTGCTTCATACTAGAAGCCTCTTGTTCACAAACAACGTGGTCAGCTTCCCTCCTTTCAACCTAATGTATTGACTTTTCCTTTTCTATGTTGCTAACCAGGGATGGCTCATCAGATGGGAAAAGATGTAAGAAGTTAGATCTGTAACTTAACGGGTACTGTCACTCTAATCTAGGGTAAGTACTTTCTGGGCTCAACAGATATTAAAATGTGACTCTTGAAAGACAAATACCATATGATATCACTTATACTGTGGAATCTATAATATGACAGAAATGAACTTATCTATGAAACAGAAACACACTCACAGACATAGAGAACGGACTGGTGGTTGCCAAGGGGAGGTGGGGGAGGGAAGGACTGGGTGTTTGGGATTAGCAGATGCAAACTATTATATAAAGAATGGATAAACAACAAGGTCCTACTGTATAGCACAGGGAACTATATTCAATATCGTGTGATAAACCATATGGAAAAGAATATGAAAAAGAATGTATATACATATAACTGAATCACATTGCTGTACAGCAAAAATTAACACAACATTGTGAATCAACTATACTTCAATAAAATAAACTAAAAAAATAAATAAAATGTGACTCTTTCTCTAATGGGAGATTCTGTGAGTTCTTCAGAGATCACCCCTGTCCTCCCCCTCACTCATTCCCCTCATTGCTGAGGATTTCTTTATAAAATTCACTTGTTGAGGACCAGTCCATCTCTACTGTGGCTTACTCCTTCCTCAGCTGCTAAGAACAGAGTGATCCCCCAGCACCCTCTCTGAGGCGTAGTAACCCTTCTGGACACGCTCTAAGGTGCCCCAACGCCAGTCCTCTCTCATGTATGGTCCACAACTGGTACAAGGGAAACGATCCCTCAGTTATTGCCCTGAGGTACTCTGGGAGTGTGCACCATCCATAGCAGTCTTGCTCCTTTGCTCAACTTCAGGTACTGAGATCACGGTTAAAACCCCTGACATGTCACATTTCAGTACTTCATCCATTTTTATCCTTCTTAATCCACCAGAGAGACAACTCTTGGAGCTATGCGGCGGGGAACAACACTGTAGCCTTCAAATGGTGACCACAAGCTGTGGTCCACATGGCCCTTCTCCCCATGTCCTGTAAATGGGGGAGTTTGCAGAAGTAAGCTACATAGTCCCTTGAGATTTTGTAAGGGTGAACACAAAAGATTTTAATGCTTTGTTTAATAGTCATCTACTCCCTAATATGAGAAGAGCTGCTGTGTGATTCTTCTATCCAAGCATCAACCCCTGGGAGCACTCCTCAGTGATCTAATATCATAAGAATTTTCTCAGTCTAGGGCTAGGTCATATTCCCTAGAGGCTATCTGTAAGATCTAAGACAATTCCCTTTGAGTACAAGGGCAACTTTTTATGTAGCTTAGGACATTAACAAAATAATTTTCAATCTTCGTTTTCATTAGTTATTCCCTGAAGAGCATGAATCCTGACAGAAGCTATCATTAAGGCCAGAAGTTAGCTAGAAAGAAGAGTCTTCCTTTTATATATATTTATGGACACCAAATTGGACAACTCTGAGGCCACAATTCACATCATAGAGTCAATGTGCATGGTCTTATGTGGCATCCCTGTACATGGTTTTTTTTTTGGCAAGAGCAAGAGAAACATTTCTTTACAATAGTCACAAAGAATATGGTATTTGTGTGTGTGTGTTTGTTTGTGTGTGTGTGTGTGTGTTTTGTGTTGACTAGAGACAGGCTTTGAAGAAGACTAAAAAAGACAACATCTGGCTGTTCACTAGGTACAAGCTTCATGATGGAAAGGGTGTTTGTCTTTTTTATTTACTGATGAACGCTTAGCACTTAGACTAATTCTTGGCACATAATAAACCCTCAATAAATATTTGCTGAATGAACAAATGATTTATGTTTCATTCGTCTCCATAACAGAGAACCAAAATGGATACCCCTCAGTTCCCACGTGAGTCTTGAAAGCAATCTAATTTATTTTATCTCAACAATAAAAAAAACATTTTGGAAAAATAAATGTAATGTTTATAATAATTTACGAGGCTCCTAATGTGCTAGCTACAGTCCTAGGTGCTTTCACATTATTTAATTTGATATTCTCAATAATTCTGCAAAGGAAGTACGGTTGAGCATGATTTTACAGATGTTTTTAAAGATTTCCTTTAAACGGATAAGGAAACAACGCCAAAGAGACTTAGTTACTTGCTTAACATAACATATAATAAATAGCAAAATACAGATCTAAAAATTGGTCTCTTGACTTCAAGTCCAATGGTTTATTCACTCTTCTGAAACATGTGTTTTAATTTTTATGTAGGAATTAACTTATTTTATTGTGACATGATTCATTACATTTTACATTTTCTGTGTTGTAGTAAGAGGGACTCTTTATACCAGAGGAAAGAAGACACTTAGAATACCTTTACTCTTGGCTCTAAAATTTTCTACCTAATCCTTCTTCTATTCAGTTGAAATGTATCTGGAGTCTGGACCGATTCTGGTCCAGATCTGCAGTTCCTATGAGTATCTGGGAGATGTGGGGCCTGAGGTGGGTGGTAGAGTGGGATGGGGTTAAAGAGTATTGATAGGGGCATTGTGTTAACTAGTAAGAGTGCCGGGTCGTCAAAACACCTCTCAGATCTAGGACTACATTGAAACAAACCTGTTTTAATTACAACAGGTGGGTGCTAAAAATTCTCTCATGATCAAAAAACCCTGAAGCTCAGTTTCTACACTACAACAAATATCTACTTGGCTTGGCTCCTGGCTGTATTAAAAAAACAACATGACCAACAATGGGGAGTAGACCAATTCTGAGATGGGAAGTAGAAAAGCAACACTGATTTTGAAATGATTATCTGTGGGCTTCCAATTCAAGATTTCAAAGTTTTTTGAGTCATTTAACAAAGTCCAATGGTTGATACAGAAGCATAGTTAGAATGGGAAATGCTATGTTTTATTTCCAATTACCTGTGATAGTTCTTAAGATAAAACAGACAAGGAATACTTTGAATTTTCTGATTCTGGCAAAGTTACAAAGTAAATACGAGCAGTGGGCCTCAATGCAAATTCTCCTTCCTTGTGAAGGATTTCTTGAATAAACAGAGGCAAACTTAGATGGTTTATTACACGCTCCCACTGTATTTCCTTTCATCACTTATTGCCCTGTAATTATTGTTTTATTTCTCTGTCCTCCATTATTAAATGTGTATTAAATGAATCAATGAATAAGCACAAGGAAATAATGTAGCTGGAATATGTTACCTTCTTAGAGAATTTTGATTTAACATTTGCCTAAGCCATGCTGTATCAAATTTTCTGTATTATACATATGTCTCATGGTTTAACAACAAATATTGTTCTCTATGTTTCTTTCTATTTGTGAGTGTTAACAGTGGTGATATTCTTTCCCCAGACCAAACCAAAGGGTGAAGATTAGATTTTGTAACAGTAATAAGTAAATGATGAGCAACAGCTCTTTTCTTCTAGACTAGTGATACTGAAACTTCCATGTGTATCAGCACTATCTCGAGCGATAAGGAAGAACACGGAGGAGCAGGCTGGTTGAAGGAGGTGGGTCTGAACTTTTTTTTTTTTTTTTTGTGGTACGCGGGCCTCTCACTGTTGCAGCCTCTCCCGTTGCGGAGCACAGGCTCCGGAGGCTCAGGCTCAGCGGCCATGGCTCACGGGCCTAGCAGCTCCACGGCATGTGGGATCTTCCTGGACTGGGGCACGAACCTGTGTCCCCTGCATCGGCAGGCGGACTCTCAACCACTGCGCCACCAGGGAAGCCCTGAACTTTTAAGTTTTGCCAAATCCCCAGGTGATTCTAGTAATCAAAGTTGGAGAACAATTTTTCTGGTGAAAAATGACTGGATTATCACACAGCTCCTCTCCCACTCTTGATACCCTGAACTATACAGGAATGAAATGGATACACATAAAGGAATAAACAGTGCTATTAAACAACAGTGCTCCCTAACACGTGTATCTTGGGTATTTTACAGGTCCTGTGTCAATAGCCAATCAAAACCCTTTTGAGTTTGAAGGGAAATACAAATTGTTTAGAAGGCTTTCATATTAAGTTTTGCGTGTGTGTGTGTGTGTTTCCATACAATCTTTTCTTCAGATGAAACCTTATGTGGATTCTGAATAGGTAAAACATAATAAAACTCCAGTGTTTCTTTTTGAAATGAATGTGGTCAAGGGTAAGTTGCAGCCTGGCTCCTTGCCCACTAAGCTGCTCCTTTGCCTTTCAGAGTGACTTTCAAGGACTTTCCACGGAATTCTGTGGGTTTGTAGGAGCACAGTTTGAAAACCACCAATATAGTTTAACACCTTTACTCATCATATCCTTCTGGATTCTTTTTGGTGTATGCAGTCAATGCTGATGTGATAAATCATGAAAAGCCAACTTACACCTGATTCTCACATTTAGGAAGGCACCTAAAAACCAGGAAACATGCCAGATCTACTGAAAGAAAAGGCAAGATGAAGTTCTTGGCTTATGTTTGCCTCTGGACAGAGAGAAAAGCATGAAAAACAACACTGAACATGCCAAGCAGATGAGTTTTCATCCTGTACTTGCCAGTTTGGCTTCCCATTCTCTCTCTCTCTCTCTCTCTCTCTCTCTCTCTCTCTTTTTTTTTTTTTTAAGGGGAAAGGGATGGAGAAAAGGTTCCTTCTCCTCTTCCATGTAGGGTCATTTGCTCCCTGATGCTCAGAAAATGATAAGCTGACTTTCTAACTGATTGATGACATTGGCTCATTATTCCCTTGTTTACTGCAATCATTTTGACCAGAACTTCATTTTTTCTGTATACATGAATCTTGAAAAAACTTTGTTAATTTTAATTGAATAGTTTAAATTCCTTAGCAAACTGACTTGTGAATTTAGAGGGGCAAGAGAATAACTGATATTAATTATTAATCAAACGATGTCATCTCTGAAGACAGGCAACAAAGGCACATTTCATAGAGCTCCATCTACTTTATTTCAAAAGGAACCTGTCTGACATGAAAAATGGAGAGATGATAAAATTTTTTTAATTTTTAATGTAAAAACCTATATTCACCCATGTTGCAAAGGAATCGGGACAAGAAGTACAAGCATAAAAACAAGATAGAGTTCTTCTTCAGTAAACCTACCAATACTCCTTTCATATCTGACATGACAATCTCCCTTTTACAATTATCTCATAGGATTAAGTCACTAGAGGATAAGCTCCTTAAATCTGCTTTCCAGAAAACAATTGTTAGAAGGTTCTAAAACTGATCCTTAATTCTTTTACTAGGGAGGCAGGAAGAAATTTTACTTGTCCTGTATCAAAAGAATCTCAGAATACTTCCGGGGGAAAGACATTTGGATGATGTATTAGGATTTTTACTCCATGAGCTATACTGCTCTACTGTCATTCTTAAAGAAAAATTTGTTTGACTGAATTTAGAGGTATTTACGGGAGAAAAATTCTCTCTCTTTCCGAGAAGAACAGAGAAAGAGAAAGAGGCAAATGTCTTATTTGTATTAAAATATGCATCTGCAATAGCTGAGTAAAATCCAGTATTTGTGGGTTTAGAAATTGGTGGGAACA
The DNA here is from genome assembly GCF_011762595.2 of Tursiops truncatus. NCBI lineage: Eukaryota > Metazoa > Chordata > Mammalia > Artiodactyla > Delphinidae > Tursiops > Tursiops truncatus. Next base: position 74,668,867 of record NC_047039.1, on the reverse strand, counting down.
GGTAACGAGATGTACAGTTAGCTCTTCTCTGCCTCTCATCTCTGTATTTATGTACATGGACCACGAGCCTGCATGTTTGTGCTCGTTGCAAAGGGCGGTTTATTGTCTGCGTGCAGGCACTGATTTTATGCTGGCAAGTGTATGTATGAGCCAATGTCAAGTTTTCACTTTCAGAGCCGTACTACCGAAAATTTAGGCTTTCAATTCATGAGTGTCATATACTTTCTGAAATTTCATCTTCTCTGGTTGCTATACCTAGACTCACACATTTAAAAGGAGCTTAGAACTGAAGTTGATTTTTCAATCATGCCACATGGTTTGCCTCATTCTGATTTTTGCCTTTAAAAAGGCAGGCACAATATAAATACAGAAAGTAGTGGGAAAGATATGCAAAATAAATGTAATTCAGTTCCATGTTAGACCATACCATCTTGTACGTAAAAGTATGAAAATAAAAAATGAACTCAACTAAGTCAAAATTTTACTTCCAGCTTGAGGATATGGATGAGAAAAAAAAATTTACTTTCAGCATAGGGAAATAAAAGTGACCAAATGGTCCCTATCTTTGATAAAACTCTAAGTTTCTAATGATCTGGATATACTTGATGCAAGAGATCTTCATGGTTCATTTTAGGTTGAATTTTGACCAATCCAGAATGTTAAATATAACTGAGTGTCTTAGCAGTGATGGGAAAAGAGGATCAACCCCTGCCTCAAATTCTTGGGGATATGGCCTAAAAAATCCGTTAAGGAAACTAAAAACTTCATCTGTAGTTGTGTTTACCACCTTCTAATGTGGAAGAAAATGAAGTCAGTTCTATTAGAGACTCAGTGTTAGTACTAATTTCTTTTCAAGGTGGGAAAGTTAAACTATTATTTATCGCCCCGCTACAGGATCTTAGGAATCTGAAAATATTTCTGCTTTCACTGGGTGAATAGGCTTCTTCTGAATGCCAATTTCTCTGTCTGAAGCATCATTAGAAGAGAATGTTATGTTCGGATGAAAATCACCAATCCCTATGGGAACAGAGAAAAACTTCTTTGGACAGAGCTGACTGGAATCTCCTCAGTTGGAATATTAGGTACCCTGGTCCTGGGTAGGTCCTTCTTGTAGCTGAGTCACTCCTGTGGTGGCAGCTCAGCTCAAATCCCAAATAATGATTATGATGATTATAGTACTATTTTTTTTTCTCTCTCTCTCTCTCCCCCCGCCCCTCTCCCTCTCCCTCTCTCTTTTATTTCTTTCCTCCTAGCAAAGATAACTTTAGAAATATGTGATAGCTAATTTTATGCGTCAAATTGACTGGGCCACGGTGTGCCCAGGTATTTGGTCAAACATTCTGGACGTTTCTGTGAGGGTGCTTTTGGATGAGATTAACATTTAAATTGGTGGACTCTGAGTAAAGAAGATTGCTCTCTGTGATGTAGGTGGGCCTCATCCAATCTTTAGAAGACCTGAGTAGAACAAAAAGACCAGCCTCCTAAAAGCACGAGAGGATTCTCCAGTAGACGACCTAGACTTCATCTGTAATATGTGCTCTCCTAGGTCTCCAGCCTACCGGCCCACCCTGCAGATTTTGGACTTTCCAGCCTTCATAATCACATGAGCCAATTCCTTATAATTTCTAAGGGGCACAGACCATGAAATAGGCAGTTATTCCATGGTACGATAAACGCTGTAACAAATTAAGGGTGGAATTCCAAGGCTAGACACAAGGGCACTTAACGCAATCTTGCCATGGTTGAGGATGCATGAGCCACAAGCCCTCTCTTCAGTCCGATTCCATTTGGTCACAGGCTCATCAGGAGTCTACAGTCTCCCAAAGGGGTTTCCTTTACTATGCAAATTGTGTCAGAATTATCCTCCAACAGCATTGTCTACAAATTGCTTAGAAAGCCCTCACGATAACTTCACTTCCTCCTTCTCTGACTGCAGTCCACATCTTAACAATTCTTAAATTATTTCTATTACCTAATCTGAGTCAGATTTCTTGCAAAGTGTTTAGATTTCTTGAATTTTAGAGTAAAACAAATAAACAAAGGAATAAAAAGACATTTTAAATCATGAGTTATCTTCATTAAGGAGAGGGCTGGGAACCTCCCCCAGACTACACACAAATACAGTCCAAGAAGAACAAGAAGAGTTCCATGGGACAGTGCCCCATTCTGAACTACAGTACTCTGTTGATGGAAAAATAATTTCTCTCTTTCATCTGTCTTGAAAGAACCAAGTTCTTGCTAAAGCTTCTTCAGTCAGTGAACACTCGGCACCCTCTTAATATACAGCTTATGCTAGACACTATTATATCAAATGACATAACATTCTAGAAGGTATAAAGAACCATATGAATGGTGTTGTTATTACTTAAGATCATTGACCTTCAGGTTGGAAGGTGTTGCTGAAAAGAGTACTTCTTCTGTGTTCAAGTATAACAGAAAAGACCAGTAGGGACTACAGGCATGTTAGACCTTTTCTTTCATTCCAGCTGTATCTCCGTCTCAAACTTGTCACTAGTTTTTCTCTTTTCACTTCTTGGGCTCTTTAAGGCCTGCTCTCTCAGCCAGCCCCAGAGTCTCCGGCTGTAAGCACTGTGTCTTTTTCGTCAAGACGGCCTGGGGGGCAATCAAGGACTTGAGGGTCAGATGAATCATTCCTTGCCATTTAAGGCTCATAGATGAAAGAAAAAAAGCACAGGAGGGATCCCATCTATCCAGAAGAGAACGCAAAATCACAGTGACAAAAACAAAAAAAATTGGGGTTGCTTAGAAATTACTTTTTCATCCTTAAAATAAGCATATTTCTCCATTCTTCTCTTCACATAGAAGTGATGGAAAAAGACAATACTTTTCTTACAGTGATTATTTTAGCTCATTAAGAATCAGGTAGTTTCTGATGGTCTGAGGCACTCCTTAGAAGGGATCTGACAGCTGATTGTGAAAATACATCCTTATCATAGAGTTGAAATGCCTCCAACCCTAGGAGAAGCTGAGGAACTTCTTATTTTTTTTTTTTTGGCTGCACTGGGTCTTTGTTGCTGCATGCGGGCTTTCTCTAGTTGTGGGGAGCTGGGTTTCTCTTCTTTGTGGTGCGCAGGCTTCTCATTGCGGTGGCTTCTCTTTGTTGTGGAGCACCGTCTCTAGGACAGGTGGGCTTCAGTAGTTGTGGCTCACGGGCTCTAGAGCGCAGGCTCGCTGGTTGTGGTGCACGGGCTTCGTTGCTCTGCGGCATGTGGGATCTTCCCAGACCAGGGCTCGAACCTGTGTCCCCTGCATTGGCAGGCGGATTCTTAACCACTGCACCACCAGGGAAGTCCAAAGCTGAGGAACTTTTGAAAGATTATATCTGCTCATACTGCAGGGGAAACATTTTCCAGAAATGAAGAGGTATCTCTTTCTGCAAGTCCTATGGACTTCTGCATTTCTTGCAAGCCTGCTAACCGGCAGCTTGCTCTCTCTTACCCTCCTCGACCACATTAACTAGAGAGATATTATGTTACTATTCAATTTTTTTAAAAGGAAAGTGGGAAAAAAAACTTGATTTGTTATTGTCCATCCTCCTTGGTAGGACAATGAGCTAGAAAATATGCATAAAATGTTTCACTGTAAAATAACACCCCAGCTGAAATCTCCTTTAGGAAAAGCTACATTCATTGATGGCATAAAACAGCTTTATATCACACTGCTTTGTTTTCTTTCTTTTTTCCTTTGAGGGAAGAAAAGGCTAATTTCTTCTGAATGAGACAAAGAAAGTTGTCTTGTGTCTCCTGCTTGATGCTTTCCCATATTTTAATGAAACGCTCATAAGTGAATGCCGAGTCAACCAATGATTTGACGCCAGGCTTTACATTAAAATATAGATAAAATATAAAGTGTTAGTTACACAAAAGGGAATTTGCCAGATTTCTCAATAAAAAAGCCCCCATGTCATAAAAATATCCTTTCTCTAATCAAAATATCACCTCAATGAAGTCATCATGCTTAGCCTGATTGCATTTCCCTCATATATGTGCAGCTGCATTTGCCTCTCCATAAATGTCATTTGATTATGAGAAAATAAACAGGAAGGGACTCAAAGGGAGTCAGTACAGGGCCTGCTTGTTTACCTGCGGCAGCTTTCTTAGCTGAAGAACAAATGTCATGCAAATGGTGCACCAGCAATGAGCTGCCAATCACCCTGGCTTGGCATTCATGATGATTTGCTAAATCATTTAAAGAGACATGCTTTACTAAATGAAAAAATATCAGCGGCAAGGGCCTGTGTTTAAACACGGGGCTGAGTTATTATCCCGGTAGGCTGGAATGAAATGAAGACATCTTCCAATTAAAGCTTGCAGATGAACCCAGACAAACCCCCCTTTTTTCATAAAGACAGGCAGATTATGATTGGGAAGGAACAGCGACAGAGGCTTTCATTACACGCTGATTATGGTGATAAAATTCCCAGCGCTGTGTGTCTGCAGGCCCAACTTCACATTTGAAGGTTTTTAATATAATTTCCTTAGGGTGAAATGCTGAAGATTTATTAAACTTTATGAAGGGCTTACAGATCCAATTTAAGAGGACATATCATAGGGCAAAACTGACAGACGATAAAATACATTCCAACTATAAGAGAAAAAAAAAGGAGAAAGTCGAGCCGTGAAACTGTTTTTAAACATTTTTTATTGGTGGTGGTGTTCCAGTGAAATCAGTCATTTCCCCCAGTGTTACAGCCTTGTTGATCCACTGAAGTTTTCTTCATGCTTTTTACAGAAGGTGGGTCTTGAGGCCACAGAAGGGATGCTTGGAGAGCTTACCTCATTTTATTAAAAAAAATTAAATAGCCAAAATAATTTTGAGGTCACTGATTAATAAAAATCCTCAACATTTACATTTTTTTTCTGCAATGAAATTTGTGTGATGCTTTTTCCCAGCATACCACATGTTTCAGTGCTGATAGGGAAGCAGACGTGTTTCCTTGAACCATTTTTGTACAAAGAGACGCTTGTCAGAAAGACAAGTTTGGCAACTTCTGTTAGCTCTGTTTTGCTTCAAAAGTTTCAAAACGTGTGGAGACCAGTTCTCTTTAATGTTTATCATGGTTTCATGAGCCTGTACTCACAAATTCAGGTAGGATATTTTTACAGAGGGAAAGAAATAGTACAGGATCTCTCTTCCACTTGCCAAAGAAGAAACGTTTTCTAGGTACCACACAGGTTAGATAACTCGCAAGCTTTGCTCATCACTCAAAACAGGCCACAGGTAAGAAGCAGACACAGAAAACTGATGTTATCTATTGCCTTTATCTGGAAGGCCCGACTCCCTCATATTTGCCTAAATTGTTCTATGGCTAAGATTTCTCTGTGCAGGTTTTTTTTTTTTTTTCGGAGTCCTTCCTTCGCCTCCCTCCCTCCCTCCCTCCCTTCCTTCCTTCCTTCCAATAGATTTTTAGAGGTATAAATTACATAGCATAAAACTTACCTATTTTAATCATACAATCCAAAGATTTTTAGTAAATGTACAGAGTTGCACAACCCTCTTTATAACCCAATTTTTAAACCTTTTTATCCTCCAAAAGATCCCCCATGCCTGTTTCCAAACAGCACCAGTTCCCACATCACAGCCTCAGGCAACTTCTAATCTGCTTTACTTCCTATAAATGGAATCATACAATATGTAGTTCTGCCCAGATCTTTTAACCATTTCAGGATGAGAACCACAACTCATACTGGCACTTAGTAGGGACTTGATTTATATTCAGATTATCCTGGAAAACAGGTCAAATCAAAGCAGGATCAGCCTTGTGGCTTTTTCATGGTAAAAGACTTTACTGGGTAACCTTGGTGAAAGTAAGCACAGAGGTAAGAATAAAGCCCTTCTGATTTTTTTTTGGAGGGGGATTTTTGGTAGAATCAATAATATTACTTACAAAAAGCTATTATATTTTATAAAGATATTTTGTTTCTCATTAGAAAGAAAAGTTTTGTCTTCACTGATTTTTGCACTTCTCTCTTAAGAAGCTCCTAGAACAAGGAGGTAAACCCTAGTTAGGAGGTAAATGAGATAGGAAACTAAACGTGACACATAAGCCTAGCTTGGATACTGAATCAGGGAATATAAATACTATAGTGATATATTTAGGGATAAGTGGTAAATTTTAATATAGACAGTCTATAGGAAACAGTATTATGCTGGTTCTGCATTTGATGATTATACTGAGAATGTCTTTGTTCTTAAGAAAAATATGCCAAAGCATATATATATATATAGAGAGAGAGAGAGAGAGAGAGAGAGAGAGAGAGAGAGAGAGAGAGGGAGAGAGAGGGAGAGGGAGAGAGAGAGAGGGAGAGAGAGAGAGGGAGAGAGAGAGAGGGAGAGGGAGAGGGAGAGAGAGAGGTGAAATGATAGCAACTGATGAATCTGGATGAAGGGTAAATTGAAATATTCTTTGTATTACTCTTGCGACTCTTCTGTAAATTTTAAATTATTTCAAGAAAAAGGGGTTAAAAATATGGTAATAGTGTATTTGTGGTAATAGCAGCTATAATTGAAAAAATCAAGTCTATCTGTTTCTGTGTCTGCTCTTTCTTTAGGATTGGGCGTTTAGAGCTCAGGCCATCAAATGAGATGGTGATGATATTTATTGAGAGCTTATTACATGCCAGGCACTGCATGTTTTGATTTCTTCCATTGAAACAAAAGATAAGAAAATGGCCTGATTGCTAAATGCTTTGTATTTAAAAATAACGGCAAGAACAAGGATGCCCTATATCTTTTGTTATGACAGCTTGGCCACAACACACACAAACACATCTAGAATTCGTGAAAGGCTGAAGTAGATCATGGTCCAGTTTTCCGAGCCAGGCTAGAGGGTGCTGGAGCCTAGTAGTTAACTCCAGGCATCTAGAAGGGTGTATTGGACAGTACGGTTACATTATTGAAAAACTAAGAACAATTAAGTGCTTCATGATAATAAAAATACTAGCCACACTTAATGAATGCTTACAATGTGTGAGCTGTTACACAAAGCATACATGTGCAGTGGATGTTTGTGTCTGTGTGTATGCATGCTTATGTGTGTAGATATATATTCTCATATATATGATATCTATTCTTCACAAAAATCTTTTCAGATAGACACTAAGTATATTTTCATGTCCAGAATGAAAAAAGTCAAGCTTGCTCAAGGTCTCATGGCTAGTCTGACACAATGGAAGCCTCAAAACCAGGTCCTTTTGACATCACAAATGGCTCTCCACCTCTAACCTGCAGTGCCTCCGTCAGCCTATCTACCCAGGTAGGAGAAACAAATGTGTCCCCTATTTGCTTTGTAAGGACCGTAAGAGGATTTATGAAACATATGTAACGATATGTCCCATGGAAGAAAGAAACTAAAGTTCCTTTGGCAGAGCAACTGAAGCATGGGGGACATGACTGTATATCAAAGGAAACCCAGTTTCCAGTCTCCTGGCTGTGTCATTCTCCTATACACTAATTGCATATCCCACAGATTAGTTGGGAGAGAGGCATGAAGAAAAGAGAGATTGCTTGTCACCTACATTACTGCTACGCGACTTACTTACCAGTGTTACTATTCAGGACTCATAAGGGATTCCTGAGAGCAGGTTAATTTGATTAATAATAATGCTATAATATAACTATGTATTTTATTATATAAAATAAATATTTATAAGACATAATGACTGACAGCAATGGAGACATCTCCTATTCTTTCTTCAACTATCTATTTTTATCATCTGGTAAATATTCTACTTGCATGTTCTATTTTTATTTTGTTGTTTTTATTTTCGTTTTGTTATCCTAGTTTCTGCCATGTATTTTCTCTGGATGAATGGGGCTCAAATCACTGTTGCTCCTCTCATTTCCTTACTCATTTCAAAAGATTTCCTTGGGAATCACCATTAACTTTTTTGCCCCTGCCACACACTTTGCTTATTCTTCTGTCATCTTCCAGAACTGAAGACTAGGCAAAAGTTAAATTTTGCAATACACAGTTTTTCAAAATTAAGTTTCATTTAATCATATTCCTGGGACATTACATTGATATACAATCCCCCAAGGTGTCTTGGGAACTGGCAACATTGCTATTGCAAAATTGATAAAAATATGAAACATGCCCTGAAGGCATGCTGGAAACAAGGAGACAGGGTAGCATGCCTTCCCTTGAACATCCAGATAATGGAGTTTCCCAGTCTGCAATTCTGCTGTCAGCTAGAAACACATCCTGATCTCCACTCTTGGCTTGGATCCCTTCCAGGTTGGAGGCTTCACTGACTAGTGAATCCTGAATTCTCCCTTCCCAGGGTTACAAAGACCTCTAGACCCCTTTAGTACAATGGAGTTAAAAATAAGAAAGACTAATGGGAACACAAGTGTTAAGTTTGTAATAACTTGGATTCTAAACTTATGTAACTTGTTAAATCATTGACTAATGGAAATGAAAGAAATCTTTGAGATCACCTGAACCAATGCCCAAAGTTCTAGAGTGATACACTGATTTCCTCAGAGCTGTGGGGAAAACTGAAGGAAAGAGTAGAAGAGAAGGGCAAGAAAATTTTTAAATGGCTGCAAAAGAAGGTGATGATATAGAGCAAAGGAACAAAAGCAGAAGAAGTTCATTTTCTTTGGGGAATTGCAAAATGACATTTAAATACTGAGAGTGAGAAACGAAGTGGAATTGAAAGATGATGTTGAGAATTAGAGAAGTCCCAAATAGAGTCTTTTGCCCTTTATGGATAAGTGTGAATGACTTTTAAGAGACTCAATTCAAATATGTATTGAAACCTATTATGTGCAAGGCATTCTGCCAGGTACTGTAGGTTATACCAAAATGAATCAAACATAATTCCTGATTAGAAAACAATTCAAATCATGTCAAGACAGAGAAAATCCCAACAAAGGAGAGTTCATCTCATTTAGGGATACAGAGAAAAATAAGGAAAGATTTAATGGAAGCTTATATCTTTGAGCTAAGGCTAAAAAGACAAGTGAAATTACAATAGCGGCAGATGGCAGTCTAGAGGTGTGGTCAGTCTAGGTAGACTGAACAGCACGAGTAAAAGGACATGGATATAAGGGATTAGGAAACTTCCAGAACCAGCAAAAAGTTCAGTTAGGCTAGTGTATAGGTTTTATGTTAGCCAATACTGGGAAATAAGGCTGCCATTTGTCAGAGGACTTTGTAATACAGTGGGTGATGATGGACACTGGATATTGACTTTGAGTGTACTTGCTTGTTTGTTTTTTATTTTACACAGAAGACTGTATGTGAAGAAGAGCTGAAGCAGTGAGTAGAAAGGAAGGGGTGGAGGGAAGGGTGAGGGGTAGAAAGAGAGGTGGAAAGCTACCCCGGGTGAACCAAACTGACGTGGTCAATGGCAAAGAATGGATGATAGATTCAAGAAGTATTAGAAAAGAAGACTGAAAATTGACAACTGATTGGATAAGGGAAGGGAAGATTAGGAAAGGTTCGGTTTGCAGATTCTCCTACAGGGAAACATAAACTTGGGAATCAAAATTTCCTTTGATTCACTTAACACAGAGATATTTAGTTTCTGTTATGGACCAGACCCTATGCTAAGTGCTCTGAATTATTTAAGTTTGCCCCCCAGGAACTTACAGCCTGTAGTAAAGATAAAACAAAACACAAATAAGCATTGCACAAAATAGAATACGATAGGTTTTGTTACAAAGGTAAAAGTCAAGTTCTATGGGACTTTATGGAGAGAAGGGATCATTTCTTAAGTGGGAGGGCAGTATTGAGAACAAACTTGGGAAGGAAGGGGTCTTTGGACAAAGCCAGGAAAGAAGAAAACAATTTTGACAGACTAAGTATTGTAATAAGTAGCAAAAGGAAAGGAAAATAAGGAGATAGAGACCGGGAAAAATTTCAGTAAGGATTTAGACTGGTAGGAAACTCCCTCCCCTCCCCTCCCCTCCCCTCCCTTCCCCTTCTCTCTCTCTCTCTCTCTCTCTCTCTCTCTGTCTCTCTCTCTGTCTGTCTCTCTCTCTCTCCCTCTCTCTCTCTCTCATGCCTTCCTCCTGGTTTTGCCTATGGTTATGTGGTTACAAGCAGAGAGGCCGCTTCCCCATCATCTTAACCTTTATCCACATATCTCATATGGATAGTGTTAGGATTAGCTAAAATATGTAAAGGCCTTCCATAAATTCAGAACAAAAGCACCAGAGAAATATGTATAAAGTATAAACATAAATGAATACGACTGGCTTTCATTATCAGATGACAAATACTTTGAATACAGGCACACAGCTGATCGCTCAAGACTGTTGCTATCAGAAGACTTCTCTTACGCTCCCCAAAGAGTGAAGAGATATTTTATTCCAATTTTTAAAAAACAAAACTTCTCTGAACTCATTTGGCTGTAGAGATTGTTTTAGTATTTGGGATCTCTAGAAAAATTTGAAAGTCTGGTAGGTAAAAGCTGATGCTTAGCCTTTGAAACAAAACAAAATAATACCTTGCTGTGGGCTTTTGTAAATGATGTCTGTTCCCAAGGTTATGAATTGAAAAGCCACAATTCTAAGTTCAAAGCACAACCAGCTCAGGTTTAAGGCCAAGCTGGTGTTATAATGAATCTGAGTCATCTGGAAGACTAAATTATCAAGAAGGTACTTTCAGCCCTGGGCAAAGATTTCAGAACTAAATAAAACAATATCACGTACATCTTATAACAAAGAGTATTATGAGGTTTGTGTGCTGTTTCTGACCTGATTTCTCAGGGAACAAATTCAAAGGGAGGAAAAATCACCACTGAGGAAAAGGGGCTAGAACTAAACAATGTTTCCTTATGCATCTTCAAAGAAATTTGAATGGCCCTTCATGAAGCATGGGGTAAGCCTCAGAAGAAAATCAGGCATTGATGTATCTGTTGTTGATAAAAACTCAAGGCCACACTCTTGGGGGATGGCCTGCAGAAGGCCAAGTGCTTGGGGTTAAACTGCGTTCTGTGATCTGGGAAATGTTCTCTGTTCTTTTCTGCAGCCGTGAAAAATACTAGCTACTTACTTTTCCCTCTTTCGAGGATTGCTACTGGATTCTTTACTGAGTAGTATCTTCATTTACAATGCAGGTAAAGAAACAGAATATATAGCAATGTTGTCCCTAGTGCAGAGGTTTGTTAAGAGAATAATGTCTAGGAGTAGAGACTGTCAGAGCTTACTATCCAAGTCTGCTGTTAACCCACTAACTCCTAGCTGCCCACTGCTCTCTACACATCAAGCCAGAGAACTCAGTCACCTGCCTGGGTACCAGGATGTCCCCCTGAACTGTGCCACTTAACAGAGAGAGGAAAAATCTTTTACCTGTATCCACAGGGACAGATGGCATTCAGATAGTATGAACAATTGATATCTTTATTTTTATTCTATTTCAAATGGTTGGAGAGGCTCCTTATCATTGCATTCAAATATCTGTGTAGTACCCAATCACAGAACGAGAAAGAATAAATTACTAGGACAATCAGGATAATAATTCTCTTCTAATATATTGTCCAGTACTAGCTCGGCATGTATGCAATACATAACGGCAACGACAGTAGACAGTATCGTTCCTGAGTCACACAAAGGTGGTTTCCCTATTAGTAAATTCACTAGGCATTCCCTAGCACATAATTCCTGTTAACAGTCCTCATAGCTGCTGCAGGGGGATGCCGGAGAAACCAGAACCAAACAGACCACGTAACTATGTTCACACTCCACAGTTCAGAATTCTTGGCTGTGGCTGGGCTGTGTGATGGGCCAAACCTGTGTTACTTAGATAGTGAGTATCAGAAGCATACTCAGGGCCTAGGGAACAATATGCCAATGTCTAGTTAACAGCTAGCGGTAACAGACAAACCTGTCATCTTCCAAACAATAAAAACTAAAAGATGCCATGATTTATAAATTATTCCACCAGCAGCTATTCCTAAAGGGAGCCTAATCTTGATACCGACGCCTAGCCCTCCCCTCCACATTCCTCGTTTTTCTTTTGGTCTTTGGCCTTGGCCAACAAGTCTGGCACGCATTAGCCCTTGATGGACTGCCCTCTGCACTTTTCATCTCCTGTCCTATGTTAGTGGTATTGATTCTCTCCCTCCACGTCACACACTGGGCACTATTAAGTCTGGAATATATTCTTTCTGCAGTGCAACACTTTCAGTTGGTTGAGTGTAAGGAGAAGCAGAGTCACAGAATCTCAGAGATAAAAGGAACCTTACACTTCATGCAGTTCAACTCCATCATTTTACAAATGATAAAACTGAAGCCTAGAGAGGTTAAGAGCCTGGCGTAAGATCAAGATTACTCAAGCACTAAAAGTGAAGGATCAAGGACCCAAACCTCTGGGTTCTGTTTGCAAGTCCAGCATGTACTTCACTACCTCACGCAGTGTTTATCTTCCAGAACCCTGAGGCCTCCTAATGAAGTGAACCTGTCACCCTATGGGCTTGGCTGTGACAAAGCATACTAAAGAGGCAATCGAGAAGAGAATGTTATATATTAGAGGAAAATAAGTTATTTAAAATGTCTAAATGCTAGTGAAATCTTAAAAGATTTAAAATATTATTTCTATCACCCAAGAGACATTCTTGTGGCACACTTGGGAGAAGGTAGGGAATTAATGTTGTTTCCAACATTTCAGGCAAGTTGGTTTCTGATGGTTGGCTAATTATTCTCCTGTACTTGTCTGATGGCTTAGCAAATTCAGTTGCTTATTAATTTGTTCTCTTTTACTTGGAAAGCATAGAAGCCTGCAGAAGACAGTTAGAGAGAGGTATGTGGTTGGTTGGGTATAGGAGACAGGGAGGATATGGACAACGGGTTCATACTGTGGCTCATCTGCTGGTCATTTTCCATAAGCCCACCCTGGTCCACCCGTTTACCTGCATTGATATTTGCCCAGGCTGGGGAGAGAGGGAAGACTTCTATGTCCTGTACTAATGGCACTGGCCAGACTCCCTTGACCTCTGGCTTCTGGTTGGAATCAGCCAATGGGAAGCTCTGGCAGGAGATCAAAGGGCAGGAGAAGAGAGAGGAGAGGGCATTTCCCCCGCTGCTTTTCTCTCTGCTTTATTCTGTGGTTCTGACAATGCCTCCATCCCTCCACGACAGCTTCTGTGAGGTGACTCTTCTCTATGGCTCCAGCGCTTACTAGAATCCTCTAGGACTATTCCCTCCCCTCCGTCCTCAGGTCTTGAGATGGTAATAGCTTCTGCTTGTTGCTCGTCTCTGGGTGCCTCAATGTCCCCTGGAGGTTCCCTTACTGCTGCTCTGTAGAGTGCCTTCACACTCTATAAATCGTCTCCTCACACTTTCATCTGGGCAGGCTTTCTTTGCTTGCCCAGGCACTGACTGAAACAGGTCATCTGAGGTTAATCATAGTCTGAAGTCACAATTTATCTTATTTGCTGCAGCAGCAAAGCCATCACCATAAAGGATAGGATCAATTCTTGTTCCTTTTATATCTCACGGATCCGCTAATCCATGAGAAATGCACCTGAGCTGAGCAGAGGACTGACTCTCATCTCCACTGGCATTTTTGCCTTTGGGGTTTGGTTGACACTAAATGTGAAAAAGATCCTTAGCAGACAGGAGGATACTAGAGCAAAGGTTATATCTGGTTTATGTCAATGTATCCTAACACTTTCTCCTGAATTATGGAGACTGATGTAAGAACTTTGCCTTTTTTTTTTTTTTTGGATAGGCCAGAAGTAAAAGAGGTTGCAGGAAAATGGGACACGAGAGGATGGTCATGTCCCAGGTCTTGGGCAAGTTCCTGGTACAGGCCATCAAGTGAGGGTCCTTGGTTTCCTGCAGGAAAGAATTCAAGAGCAAGCCAGAGTAAAGTAAAAGCAGAGATACACATGCCATAGGCAGAATGAGGCATGTCTCCAGAACTTTGTGCTTTTATATAGACCTGGTAACATTCAGTGGACAAAAACATGCCTGGTTTTGTTCAACTATTGCAGGGTGAGCAACTATACCTGGTAATAAAAAACCTCACCAACTTTATTTATAAAAGGGCATGATTACTTGGCAGGTTTGAAACCAGCCCCAACTTTCCTCCAGAACAGAGTTATTGATTGGCTTGTTTTAAACTTTTTTTTCTCTTTCCTCAGTCTCTGTGGAATTATCCAATGTTGACTAATGAGAATTCATTTACTAATGCTTCTAAATATCATCAACCGCTTTTAGGCTTTGTGTCTCATTTCTGCCAGTAGAAAAAATTATATACCTGCTTTGTTTTGTATTTTTAGGGCGAGGATGCTGTGTGCTTACTCTTTTCCATTAATCTCTGTGAGTTCAAGGAGCTCTGCAAAGGACAAAGATGCCATTTCAATAGACAGGAAACGGGACAAGAGGCTGACAGTATGGGACTTCTATGTCTGTCCTAGATGTTGGTTGGACTTAAGTCATTCATTTTTTCAGTCCATTAACATTTATTAAATTAATAGGAACTAAGCCCTATTAAGTGCCAGGGGCTGGGGGTGGAAAGATAGATAAGGCATGCTTATGTCACAAGGGCTCACAATCTAATAGGGAAGGAGATACCTGGGGAAGTAACTATCCTTCACTTTTAGGGAGATGACACCAAATGCCATGCGTTCTCACACATCTGTTTATTTTGGTTAAAGAGAGAGACAGATAGGTTCTGACTCCCTGGTTTCACTGTTTTGAAAATGAGCTCTAGGGCAAGATTCTGGCGCCACTGCTTTTTTTTTTGCGGTACGCGGGCCTCTCACTGTTGTGGCCTCTCCCGTTGCGGAGCACAGGCTCCGGACACGCGGGCTCAGCGGCCATGACTCATGGGCCCAGCCGCTCCGCGGCATGTGGGATCTTCCCAGACCGGGGCACCAACCCGTGTCCCCTGCATCGGCAGGCGGACTCTCAACCACTGCACCACCAGGGAAACCCTCCACTGCTTTTTGAAGGAAATGTTCATTGTTAAAAGAAAGAAGGAAGGAAGAAAGAAGGGAGGGAGGCAGGGAAGAAGAGAGGGAGGAAGGAAGGAAGGAAGGAAAGAAACTCAGTGAGTCCGCAAACATTTTCTGGAAAGGGCCAGATAAAGACATATGGCTTGGGACTTCCCTGGTGGCGCAGTGGCTAAGAATACACCTGCCAACGCAGGGGACACGGGTTCGAGCCCTGGTCTGGGAAGATCCCACATGCCGTGGAGCAACAAAGCCCGTGTGCCACAACTACTGAGCCTGAGCTCTAGAGCCCACGAGCCACAACTACTGAGCCTACGTGCCACAACTACTGAAGCCTGCGCACCTAGAGCCCGTGATCTGCAACAAGAGAAGCCACCGCAAGGAGAAGCCCGTGCACCGCAACGAAGAGTAGCCCCTGCTGGCCGCAACTAGAGAAAGCCCACGCGCAGCAATGAAGACCCAACACAGCCAATAAATAAATAAACAAATTTTTAAAAATAAAAAAACAAACAAAAAAATGTATGGCTTTATGGGCCATATGGTATCTATGACAACTACCCTGATCTGCTCTGTAGCACAAAAGCAGCCAGACACAAAAGTAAATGAATGGACACTTCTGTGTTCCAATAAAACTTTACCTATGGAACACTAAAACGTGAATTGCATATGGTTTTCATATGTCATGAATATTACTCTCGTTTTGAATTTTTCCAACCACATGCAAATGTAAAAATCATTTTTAACTTGTGGGCCATAAATAAAAAGGCCACAGCCCAGATTTGGCCCTTGGGTCATAGGTTGCTAATTCTTGGCCAGTTAGAAGCCTTAAAGAAGCATGAAGAGCATACCTAATGACAGGGTCTCTAGCCCCCTCTGAGGCCATTCAGTGTGTCCGCTGATGAAGATGAATGGTTAACTCCATACAGCATGTTCCCTGCGACCATGGGCCTATCAGTTGGCCTTTGTGAACCTCTCTTTCTTGCATGTGAAATAGGCAACTTTTAGCTGGCCTTTTTAAACTCACAGGTTTTCATGAGGATATATGAAATAAAATCCATGAAAAGTACTTGGTGCTTTTAGGAAGAAAAGTATTACACAAATCCGATGTATTATTAAAGAAAAAGCAAATCTATCAAGGAGGACTTGGAAAGCCCAAGTACGGTGCAACAGGACTGAAAAATGCTTCCCAAGACGGAGTTCTTCCCGCTGAGATAAATGATGTGGCTTTCCCTCTGCAACATGGCCTCCCGTATTTCATCATCTGCAAATGGAATGACCTGACTGCCTGTTCTTTTTCTTCCTTTTCTTTTTTTTCTCCCTACCTCATTAAAATATTGAGAGAACCAAATTGTTCCTCAAATGGATTGCTCTGTGCCACTCTGCTGGCTGCCTTATCTGATGCAGCTTATAGGGCTGTACTTATCTGGCCAAGGCCCGTGCATGCCTCCCAAGTTTAATAACTATTTGACAGATTACCCCTGTGTATAGCACAGTATCAAAAGCTTTCTTATAAAGTCCAGGTAAAATACGCCCATGGTGTTTCTAGAGTCAACTCATTTAGATATTTAATCAAATTGTTTTTTTCAAGGGTGGTAGAACATGATTAGTTTTGTGAATTAGACCTTCCTTATTCGTGGTAATAAGTGAAGCATTTCTTAGTATTTTATGTATATTTTTTTTCAGGATGAATTCTTCCAGCATCTTTCCCCATAAAAGCAATTCTAAAAGTCTGTGTTTCTCTGATTGTTCTCATTCTCACCCCCACTCCCCCAGTTAGACTGGACTATTTATATTAGGCTACGTTTTGTCCACCAAAGTGTCTGGCCCACGCTTCTGCCTGAAAGTTCTGAATTTTTTGTCTTCAAATGTTGTGGTTTCCAGATTTTGCTCTATCATGTACAGTTGTAATTTCTAAGAATCACTAAAACAAGATTCCATAATATCTTCTTTGTCATGAGGGAATTTTTTCTTTCCAACGGAAGATGCCTTGGCCTCCAATTTTTGGTATATTTGTCTCAGAAAGTATTTAATTTTCTGTACATCATTTTTTTTTAATGTTCCAAAGCTTATTTGTCAGAGTAGAATTAGGCATAGAAACACTCAAATGGGAGATGTTGAAGAGAGTTTTGCAAAGGAAAAAGAGGAGCTAACCATGACTTTGGTTAAGGTTAAATTTTAGTCACTTAGCTTTTATAGATAGTATGATTAAGCCTGATCTTCTCTGTAATATCATCATTCATCTGACATACCTTTTCTTCCTAACCTTTAGGGTTCTCTTCCTTGTCCTGGTTTATTTCTCTGTGATCTTGTTCTAACTGCACCAACAATATTTCTCTATGTATAAGTGACATGAATTAGCCCCATATTATTCTGTAGTTCTGTTCTTCCATTTATTTCTTCCAAACTTTCCTTTGTAAGATGTGACTCTAATGTTCTATAACAACCATCCTCACTGTACGTAGTTTGATGCAAACTTATAATGTCAGTGCCGGCAGTGTAAAAGATATCTTTCTAGAGCCTTGTTTCATGAAACTTGAACCATAATTTATATCAGATGGAAAAAGATTGCTCCTAGTAGAGGGGCAGAGAGAACAAAAGGCGCTTCTTCCCTTTTAAAGGAAGTTTGAGTAGTTTTAATAACAAACCATTCTTGGCCATTGCTATTGTGTACCAATGTCCCTCCCACTTCTGCCGTTTGTGTTTAAAACAGTGTCACTTGAATTCAATCAAGTATAGTCCTCAGATTACTTTTATTTCGGGGACAGACTTTCAAGAGCAACTTCTAATTTGAGGTATTGTAGCTGAGATCCTTCTCATTCTCTGCACTCCACTGATGTTCTCTGTGTATCAGCGTCACACTGAATGCGACAATCACAGGCACTTCGTAGACGAAGCAGAAAGCTTGTGTGGGTGGAGGTGAATGAGGGCAGAGAGCAAGGTAGGTATCTTTTTGTATGTTTGTGTCTGAGTGTTTAATTTCACATGGCCATTTTTACACATAAGCAACTTTTCAAAACGTAATTATTATAATCTTAGCGACTAGAATACAGTCTGAAGCTCTTCTAATGATTTAGAATAAGGTGTAACATCTCTTTGTTTTCTTTTGTGTATGAATCTCAGTTTGCATTCTTACCGTCCTCGTGATACCTATAACACAAACTGCATCCTCCCGGCTATGTTAAATGTGCACATGACTCTCAACAAATTTTCCTCTCTGCTATTAATGCAAAAACAGGGCAGATGAACTGAAGAGCAGTCAGCGTGGGTGCATAAATTAGGAAGCTTTGAAGTTTAATTCTGAAGTATGCATACCTCTGAGGTTGTGATGCTCACCCAGATAAAGGCAACTCTCCTGAAAGGAAGTCTTCTTAAGCTAATTTCCTTATTGTTCTGAATTGTCTTAGAGCTCTAGGTTCTTATGCATCCAGTTATAAAGACCTGAATGTGGACAGGGATTAGGTTCAAGACAGGAACACAAGAGACACTGGTTAGAAAGAATATGAGTGTCGTAAGGGCTGAAGAATGATGCAAGCGCAGAAAGATTAACGAATCCATCATCTTCTTGTTTTAGGAAAGTGGAGACATCATTTACGTGTCCTACTTCAGAGCCAGACTATTCGCCATGTAACTCAGTGTGGTTCCCATTATGTCCTTAATCAATCTCCCTGAAGTTGGACGTGGGTACTTGCAACACTGCATGCGAGTCAGGATCCCAGGCAAAACTAGATGGCATTTTCCTGAGCATTAATCAAGTGACTGCTTACAAAGGTGTGAGCATGAGTTGAGGGGAAAATATGAGGAATGATGCCCTCCCTCTGTGCTAGCACAGGTGGGATGCCGTGACCAAGCACATTCTGGAGGGTAAGAACAGTGGGAGCCGGTGACAGCTGTGGCTGTCAGTGGGGATGGAGAGAGTACTGAGACCAGGTAGGCAGGAGTCCGGGAAGAAACAAACCTCTCCTTCTGCTGGTCCTCTGATTTCCTCAGAGTGGCTCCCATCAGATGAAACCAACTGGCTGCAGAGGGCAGGAGCGCCGTGCAGTGCAGTCCTCAGAATCCAGCCTTCTGGCCAAGATCAGGGCAGAGGAGCCTGGAGCCGGGCTGGGGGTGCATGGAGGATGCCCACGCATTCTCCTCACATAACCCTGCTTCTTCATTCTGCTCAAGTTCTTGGCTTTCCTTCTGGATTTTCTCCTCCCGTCCTTATGCTCTCAGTTTCCCTGCTTAGCAGTATTTCCTCACTCTCTGCTCACTGTCTGTGCCATCCTCTCGTGTGATTGGCACCGAAGGCCTCCTCCATCTGCCCACTCTGGCGTCTCCCACCTGCTTGCACAGCTTCACTTCCACATCCAGTGGGTTCCGAGCTCTTCTCTCCCACCGTCACCCTCACCTGTGGAGGCCCCGCGTGCTGCGTCTCTACCGCCTTCCGGAACTGGAAATCTTTCCGGCACCAATATTTTGAAGTCACGCTTTGAGGTTGCAAATCTGTCTCTTCCATCTCCTTTAACATAGCACCATTTGTATTTTGAGTGTTGCGTAGTAAATCGTAATTGCCACCAACTAAAATAGATGTAGGAAATAGGAAGTGTGGGCATTTCTTATAATTTACCATTCACATTGAATCTTCTCCTCCATGTGATTGCAATAACAGCTCTGGCATAAAATACCAAGTAACACGTTGGCCTGAACTGAACAAAACTGCTTATTCTCTTCGAATTGCATTAAGCTTAGAGTTTCAGGCCCAGCAGGTTTTCTTTCTGTAGGAATTTTGAAGATGCCTGTTGCTGATCATATGTCTACTTGCCAAAGCCCAGTTGTGTCATTTAAACGATTGTTCCTGTGGTCACTGGAAGTGTATGGATGTAAGAAGGAATGATATTTACACCAGGGTCACCCTTGTTATGAGAACCCAGAGGAAAAACTTTGTATATCTCAGTACTAAGAACTGTCACAGCTTCTCCTGACACAGCTGTTATATTGTATCCTCTGGATATTGTGAATCTTGTGTATGTGAATCATGCTTTTCTCTTAGTTTCAGCAGTTAAATATCTCAGTGAAATTTGAGATTCACCCCAGCATGTGTTTTGTGTATTACATCACTCCCATCATTATTTTATTTTTTTCACTTTCATTTTCTCACATTCAATCTAGGAAAAAGCTGTTGGTTCTACTTCCCAAATGTATTTAAATCCATCTATTCCACCTCCAACTTTACCCTTAATGCCCACTGCAATAACCAAGGTAAAACACCAGCATTTCTCTCCCGGACGACTGACATAACCCTCTGTTTTTTGCATTCCCGCTCACCCCCTCCTCAAGTTCTTCTCCACAGAGCACTTTGAATAATTCTTTAAAAACAGGAATCTAATTATTCCCCAACTTTTAATTTTGAAACACAAAGAAAGTTTGTGAGAAAAATACAACAAACATCCATATACCTGTCACCTAGGTTCACATTTTATCCCTGAACTCTTCATCGTATATTTCCTAATGTAAGGGCAGCCTATGTAACCATAATACCTTTATCACACTCAGGAAATTTAACACTGATACAATACTGTTATCTAATATATAAGCGTAGTCACACTTCCACAACTGTCTCAATAAAGTCCTTCATAGCTGTTGTTTTCTTCTGCCATTGGCATCCGTGTGTATGTCTCATCCATGATTTCATCTAAGATCATGCATTGCGTTTATCTGTCTTAACTCTTTACTCTCAATTTGAAGAGTCCAGGTCTACGGTGTTGCTGAATATCTTGCAAATTGGAGCTAGCTGATTGTTTTCTCATGATTAGTTTCAGGTTAAAACTTTTCATGTTTATTTTTGTAAGAACACTATGGAGGTGATAGTGTGCCTTCAGAACCTCATGGCACGGATATAGACTGCTAATTTATTCCACTGAAGGTGATGTGAAGTTTGATCATTTGGTCGACATATTGCCCAAATACCTTGTAATATTTCCATTTCAATCTGCAAGGTGATAAATCTAATTATTTTAAAGACATAAATCTAATCTTTAGAAAAAAGCATACAAGCCCTTCAAACTCTTTTCCACCTAAAGGCCTTTGCATGTATTGTTTTTCCTGCTGTGCTAATTGTAGAGTTAGCTCCTTCCCATTCTTTGTGTCTAGGATCAAATGTCTACTGTCAGAGAGTATTTCTCTGATTATCCAATCGAAGCAGGCCTCTCACCAGCCACCAGTATCATAGTGACCTGTTTGTTTCCTTAAGATGTGATTATTTGCCTGGCTACTTATTTATTATCTATAAGTATAAACAAGACAGTTAGCTCTTGAGGGTAGAAATACCAGAATTGTCTTTTTCATGATTGTAGCCCCAGTGTTAGAATACATAGGGCCATACACAGGATAGACTATCAAATAAACATTACTGAATGAGAAAATCAGTGCATGTAGGAATAAATGCTATATCTTGGTAAATTTCTCATATATTTATTTACATTATATATTTTAAAATAACTTTTTTAACAAGAAGGCCAAGGAAATGGAGCAGAGATGTGGGGTTCTATACTAAAATTTATGATCCCCCTTCCATAGTGGGGAGTTATCACTGGGAAGCAGCTGCCCAAGCACGAACTACATTTCCCAGCACTCCCCGCATCCACATGGCCATGTGACTAATTCCTGCCAATCAGTGTGGGGAGTGTTGTGTGTTTCACTCTTGCTCCTCCTTTTATGAAGTGGGTGGGACCTCTCCATCAGCCCTTTTCCCCTGCCAGCTGGAAGTCAAGAACTTCAAGCTATTAAGGCTCAGCATAGCCACAGATAGAGATCCTAGAGCCCTGAGTCAGAATGAGGAAGAAAGCTACTTGTCAGACTGTGAGGAGAACAGGAACAAAACAAAACAAAAAAATGTGTGTTGTGTGTCCATATAAAATTTATGATTATTTATAATAGCATCTACCACTACTCTGAATAATATAGAAATGAAAGCTGGAAGAGCAGTAGTCAGAAAACTAAGGAAAAAAACTGAAAAGAAAGTTGTGATTACTTAAAATTCACTGCATATTACTTTTCTGGCAGTGTATATTTTCCAGAATCATCAAGTCATACAGAGCAGCATTAGGCCTAGAAACATTCAAGTAGGAGACTTTGAAGAGAATTTTACTTAGAGTAAAAACAAGGGCCACTTTTGTTTTTGGAAAAGGTGAAAATGCAGTCGCTTAGCTTTAAGAGATGGCATGATTAAACTTCATCGTTTCTGAGGTCCTACACCCACTGCCAAACTAATCTGGGGAAATTCCAGCATGATTTAAGAGACAATCCATCAAATCCTTTTTTTGTTGCCTCCAATGAATTTTGTTTGCTGTGGGTACCATTACTAATGGAACAGTCAACTATCTAGTAATTACTACCAAACCAGTGAGTAAAAGGATTCACTGAATTTTAGAGATGGAAGAGATCTTAAGCTTATTTTATAGTGGGCCCAGCTAATGTAAGTGCTTGCCTTTCAGAGTATAATACCGCTGGCTCCAGAAGCTAGAGCTCCTGACCATAGTAGTTAGGCACCTATTGGATCGAATGCTCTATGACACTCAGACCATGGCTCAACAGATGTGATTTTAAAGCCATCACCTATGCCTCCGATTTGTTTCAGTTGTAACAGGGAAAAGTCAGTAGTGCATTTACAAATATGTATTATATATTTGTACAATCTGCCTTAAATCAATATGACTATTTCTAAACAAAAATAACCCAAATGCATTCAAATGCTTATGAACCCTTAAAGGTTATACATTTATTCTAGTGATGGTGTCATTACTCATAGCATTTTTAAAATTTGCATTTAGAATTATCTTTAAGAGCTCAAATTAGTATTTTTCCTCTTTGATTACAAAAGTAATTGTATATACTCTGGAAATTAGAGAAAGAAGAAGAAAATTAAAATCACCCATAATTTGATCACTCAGAGGTAACCATCCTAAACACTGTAAAGTAATTCCTTTTATATAAATGTATGTAGGTATGTTTTTGTGTGTGTCATGTAATGCTGTATGAATGATTTTGCATTTAAAGTTTTATTATGTATATTTTCCTGTAAACTTAATTTCGTAATTTTAGCTATCATATTGCGTTGGGCAGCATACCTAGATTTCTGTTCAATATTCCAGCTATTACAAATCACTGGATAAAAGATTAAAGACTTTTGATCTTTAAGTGGATGCATACTTTTGATCGTCTTTTGTGCTGGTAAACACTCATCCTTGGAGGTGTCAGTTGAAAATAAGTAAAAGGTATTGGACTTAAGTCTGGCACATAAGGTAGATAATTAATCCAAGGAATGCATTTTGAGACAAATAGAGGGTGGTTAAAATGTAGTAAGACACTCTGAAACTGTCACAGAAGGCAGGTTCAAAAGAGCAGTTTCAAAATATTTTGAGTAATGGAAGCACTCACTAAATAAACACTTACTGTTGTATGTGGCTACTTTGAAGAAAAATAATCACTTTACTGCTTGAGTTCTGGTGTGGCTGCCAAAAAATAAGCCCCTTGACTTCATAGATGTTTTTAGACTTTCATGCACACCAGCACTTAGAGGTGGAGCACAAGGAATCAGAATCTACCATCATATGTGTGTATAGGAGAAAGCTAGATGTTATCATTTCCTATATCCTGTCCTATTACAAAGAAAGAAAAGAAAGAAAAAGAAGGGAGAGAAGAAGAAAGGGGAAGAAAAGAGAGAAGTGAAGAAAGAAAAGAAAGAGAGGGGGAGGAAGGAAAGGAAGGAGAGAAGTTGAAGGAAGTAAAGAAATTGGAGGAAGGAAGAAAAGTAGGAAGGCAGAGTGCTATCCCAATATACCTGTAGTTTATCAAGAGTAATGTTAACACTACTTAAAAATAATTTATGAAGCTAGAGTTAAACTTAGTGCAGGCTGATGGTTTTCAAACTTTTAAGGATAATGGTACGCTTCTGTAATCTTTTCAATAAGCTGGAACTCCAATTACAGTAGAGTGAGATTTAATTGGAAATGATGAGATACACACAGATACCCATTAGACACTCCCTTCACATAGGTTCCAGAGAGCAACTTTTGAAAACCAGTTTAGGTTGATAAAATCCATTAGTGTAGTTAACCTATATACCCAAGGCTACAAAAAAAGGGAAGCTCATGCATTCCAGATAAAGTTAGCTGAACAACGTTTCTAGAATCCAAGGTCCTTAGAGATGATGCATCCTGACCAGAAATGGAATGTCAGTGTCTTTATTAACTCAGTATCCTGCTTGTCCTCAAAAAATGTACCATGGTGCAGAATGTACCCGTTAAAAAGCACCGCCCTCAAGGATAAAATTCCCTCCAGAATTACAGCCTATCTTTAATCATATTTTAATATAAGGCTCAACTGAAAATATCAACAAGGCAATTAAAGGATATAGAAATAATGAATGAAAAATGCATTTCAGGGCTTCCCTGGTGGCGCAGTGGTTGAGAGTCTGCCTGCCGATGCAGGGGACACGGGTTCGTGCCCCGGTCTGGGAAGATCCCCCATGCCGCGGAGCGGCTGGGCCCGTGAGCCATGGCCGCTGAGCCTGTGCGTCTGGAACCTGTGCTCCACAACGGGAGAGACCACAACAGTGAGAGGCCCGCGTACCGCCCAAAAAAAAAAAAAAAAAAAAAAAATTGGATTTCCATTCAAAGAGGAAAACTTCAAAATCAAACTATTAGCTGGGGTAGGGAGAATAATGGCCTCCCAAAGATGTCCATGTCCTAATCCCCAGAACCTGTGTATGCTACTTTACGTGGCAAAGGGGACCTTGCTGTAATAAAGTTTAAGGATCTAGACATGGGGAAATTATACTGTGTTATCTCCATGGGTGCAGCGTAATCACAAGAGCCCTCACAAGAAAAAAAAGGGAGGCAGGAGAGTCTGAGAAGGAGATGTGACAACTGGAACAGAGGTGGGAGTGACAATGCCACGAGCTGAGGACTGTGGGCAGCCTCTGGAAACTGGAAAAGACAAGGAAGCCCTTCCCCCCCCCCCCCCCCGCCCCCAGAGCCTCCAGGAGAAATGCAGCCCCACCAGCACATTTTGGGCTTCTGACCTCCAGAATTATAAGGTAATAAATCTGTGTTGTTTTAAGCCCTAAATATGTGACACTTTGCTACAGAAGCAATAGGAAACTGATATGTTGGATCTGGGTGTGGAGGGCATTACTTTTTAAAGAAAATTCACACTGAATCAGACTCGATTCTCCAAATAGATGATTTCTCAGTTTGGGAAGGGTTATGCCACATGAATCAGTAATTTTATTAATTTTTTCTAATAGTTTTTTGGCCCAGTGCCACCTTCATACTAAGAAAAAGAGGAAAAGAACTATCCTTTCTCGTACCACACCAGTCAGAGTGATAATATTTTTCTTATTATTTCAATTAATCCTCACAAAAACTCTAAAATGGAAGTATAGAGTCCTATTTACAAATGAAGTAACTGATTCTCAGAGAAAATAAACAACTAGACACATTTCAAGTTGGTGACAGAAAAATTCACTAATGGGACAGAGATCAGAATGCTGGTAATTTGTATTCCCTTTAGAGAGGAAATATACAAGGGACAGATTAGATAAATAGAGAGAAAGATAGATAGGCCGATAAAAGAGTAGTGGATCAAATCACACAGAATTTTACAAGTAAGAGTTTAGTGTGGCCAAAAGTTTGCAAAGCAAAGTTTGGCCTAGATAGTTATTAGGAAAAGAAAAAAAAAAACCTTTTGGACACTCCACCTAACCTCCTGGTTTTCTCCTCTATAAAGGAAAGATAACAATAGACATCTCTCTCATAAAGAATCCCAAGGAATAGAACTGAATACTGTGACACTGAAGAGCTCTTTAAACGTTGATTCAACACTCTGTGGTCTACTTATGATCCCCAAACCAATTTGTGACTCATTCAACACTAAGAGGTCATCTGTTCTGAAGGAGAAAGAGAGACATTGTAAATCAGGTGGCAATCAGTGATTCCAAAGGGAACAGAACATATTCTTTGTCCAAATGAACAGAAGATGTTGGTATGAGATGTGAACTCCCCCTGAGAAGTAGATACAGCTGAAGCTGGTTACCAGAGGGTGAGCACAATGCAACAGCAGCTCCCAAGACATCTTGGATGAGTGTCTCAAGTTAGGTCATCAAGCTGAATGAGGTCACCTAGATAGAGTTTAGACAACTGCAAAGCAGAACAATATGACCCAAGACTGGCTGAAGACCTCAAGGCAATTACAGAGCCAATGGCAGCTGGAAACCCTTAAGGGCTAAATGCAACGGGGAGAGTAATTTTGACATCAAAGGCATCAGCCTGACAAATGAAAATCAAATTGGATGAACTTTAATGCAAACAGCTGGGTGTGATGCAACTTAAAGAGGCAGATTTCCTGGAGTCAGCCAAACAGATTTATTAAAGTCCTCCATACCTCCCAAGGAGAATGTAAATACAGAGTTTTTAATTTTCAAGTTTTTCCATTCCAAACACTGGAGGGGAGAGCATGGTAAGATAAATAATCTGCACCACTGCATTCCCTGGAATGATTTAGTGGCTATGCTGGCTCTATCTGTGCCAAGACCTTTTCTCTGTTCTGTCCACATTTTCCTCCCTTCCTTTCTCCCATCTTTCCTTCTAATAGTAGTAAATTTTATGGCAAATTTTGTAGTAAACTTTAGCTTCAGGTAATACATCTGAATGTGGGGTGATTGATTCAAAGAGTGTTTTTCTGCTAAAGGATGTCTGTTACTTGGAAGCTCCTCTGAATGAATGTGCCAGGACTCCGTGACACCTTGCAAGTGAGCATGATAGATAAATTTGCTTCTTAACATGTGTTTGGCAACCGGCCTTCCTATGAAATGCACGAAGTGCAGCTGATATACATCAGCTGTGGTTTGGGCCAAAGTGTAGGTAGCTGATGATGAAATCAGACTCAAGGTAAGCAGGAGAAAGAGAAAAAGTTTACCATCGGCCAGTGAGGTGCTCTACAGAGTGGTTTCAGGGACCTCTGTCTGTTCTGTTTTGTAATCGGGAGCCACCCTTCTTCTGTTATCAGCAGTTACCCATTTGAGTCAGAATGCAAATATCCAGTACAAAGGATTAAAGTTGCTGGAAAAGACAATACTACTGCAAGTCTTATTGCTCTAATTTCTCTGCTATAATATAATGGGAGCTCTTAGTGATGGAAACACTTACCCAAGAAGCATAGAAGCTGCTTGATATTGCTCATTATTGAGTCCCCAGAAATTGAGCACACTGTAGGACACCTAGTAGGCACACAATACACATTTAATATGTTAATGAGTAACATAAGCTAGAAATCCGTAAATGGGGCTTGGCATGATTAAGCTTTTTACAGGAGGGAAGAGACATCTATTTCATTAAGTCATCATTATCCATTTAACTTATGTCACAGGATGTGCAGAGCAAATTCAAAGCCATAAAATCTAAATTCAGGATTAATATGGGGGTACAAACAAGACAGGGCAGGAAAAAACCCTCTAGTGTCTGGTACCATTTAATAAGGGTCTGTTTGCTCCTTTTCAGAACCTATGCAACGATGTCTAAGCAGCATGTAAGAGATTTTAAGCTAATATATCACTTATCGAGCTTTGCTGGTGGATCAGTGAATGACCTGAAGCTTTGTTCTTATTCTTGTGTCCTCTTAGATTATTCCACTGATATGCTGAAGAAAGACGAGCAGATGAGAGCTAATGGTCTCAGCAGATATTAAGCCTGTTTTCTTTCTGTTTACTACCTGCAACTCCTGCTGGTTTCAAGTGTTTGGTTTTTCATTTGAAGGTATGTTTTGTTGACATAATAAGCTATTAAGGGCCAGACCTGAATTGAGGTGAAGGTTTCCCTGAAAATTCATGCTTGCAAATCAGCAAAATAGAAAGTGGAATAAATGAACAGGTATTTGTGCCCAGAAAGTCCTGTGTGCAATGAGCTGATGAACCTGTAACAAAGCCTCAGGAACTTAAATCAAGGTGCATTTTTACTAAGCACATTTGGTGTAGTGACCTTCAGATTTTTCTAGATTTGGTAATCTTCTAAAGAGTGTAAGAAAAAAATTTGAATGAAGTGAGACGCTGGAGATATAACTTTTCAAACACGATTTTGCCACCCAGATGATGTATTTTTTTTTAGAATAGTTCAGAAAAGAG
Organism: Tursiops truncatus; assembly: GCF_011762595.2. Lineage (NCBI taxonomy): Eukaryota > Metazoa > Chordata > Mammalia > Artiodactyla > Delphinidae > Tursiops > Tursiops truncatus. The sequence goes on along the minus strand of NC_047039.1, from coordinate 74,640,778 downwards.
CTTTATGTGTATGTGGGTGTGCAAGTTGTGCATGTACACACCAGATATAAAATCTAAACCCTGAGTTACGATTACATTAGCTTACACAAGCCAGCAGGGCTGGTGAAGAATTTGGAAACTGGAAACAAAAATGTAAAAATATATTTTGGATATTGGATAACTTCAACATAAGTGAAGAGCGTGAGATCAGCTTTATCTGGCTAAACAGTCATGGATTTTTCAAACACACTGGACATCAGTTCATAGTAGCTGTTGATTTTAGCATTAGCTGAGTGAAAGCAACATTCTTCAAATAATAAATGAGCTCACCATGTAATGTTGAGCAAGACTAGATTGGTCTAGATTTAGTTTAAAAATAGTTTTGAGGATGCTTAGATCCATTAAAAATATTTTCAGTTCACAAAAGTTGCCTTTCTTCCATTTTATTAAAACCTTCTGCCTCTCTCCTCACCTTTTATTGCTAAGAAAATAGAATAGGCAGAAATTCAACAGATTTAACTACTGTGAACTTACCACATGTCTAAGACTGAATCAATTTAGGGAAATCCCATGTGTTTGGGGTGAACTAGCCCTGCGTCATTTTCAGTCCCCATGGATACTTCTACTTTTGTCTCTCAACCAGTAGACAATGGGCCTATTCATGTACAGGATGGATGAGGCTGTTGGGGAGGGTTCATTCCAGAACAAAATAGTTTTGAGAATAACACTAGACTTTAGACTCTGTGGTTAAAAAAAACAAAAAAAAAACCAGAAGATTAAATAAAAAAGTGACTACAACAGCCGGAAAAAAACGTACAGGAGAAGGAGCTCAAAACCAGTGTCAGTCATTTGTGGGTCGTCCTGACTTTGTGGAAGGGGTTATCTCAGCAGTTAGGAGTTTGCTACGTAGTTCGCAATGGGAGCCAGAGAGGTTAAAACAGCTCATCACTTTATCAGGATTACTGAGGGTATGAGGGAGCCCTTAATGGGCTGGCAGTCCTTTTTGTCACAATTTAATGGCATATCGATCCTGCAGAGTGAACAATCATGACCTTCAACTGTTTACAGATGCTTTGGAGGGAAAAGGCTTAAGGAGCTTATTCTGGGGAAGCCAAGAAGGTTCAGACCTGACCAGTCAAATTGGGGAAGTCAAACAGCAATAAAAACATCCCAGTTTGGGGCAACTTTCCACTGGGGGTGGCACTTACAACTGGGAAGATCACAAGTGCTTCAAGAAAAGCCAGCAGTGTTACAGGCAATCAATAAATCAGCCAGGAGTGTTATTAACACAGAGAAGTGTGTGTGTGTGTGTGTGTGTGTGTGTGTGTGTGTTTGAGAGATAGAGAGAGAGTGTGAGTGAGAGAGAGAGAGAGAGAGAGAGAGAGAGAGAGAGGGAGGGAGGGAGGGAGGGAGAGGGAGGGAGGGAGAGAGAGAGAGAGGGAGAGAAACAGAGGCCCTTGCATCAAGTTGTACATTTCTACTGGAACCAGTTTTCAAGAAAAGGTTTCTTTTAGGTGCCTGCAATGTTTGAAACCTTCACATCAGCAGGGTAGTGACCTAGGATGAGGTAATCACATTTCACAAGACAAATGTGAGCAAAGAACAATATGAACCAGGGTGTTTTTCTATATAACATAATTAATCTGAGGGTTGTGGAAGTCATTTTCTTGAATTCACATAAAACTGCCCACTAAGATGTGGAGAACTGCTTTTTGAGAGAAGATAAATGCACTGGAATGAAATTCTCAGAAGGATCAGGAGTTGGGATGTTTATCTGCACCATCTACTTCAATGAATCCAGTCTCTAATACTGCTGGATCCCAAGACAAAGCTTTCAGCCTTGGCTTTGATGAGCCTCCACTATGTGATCTGCAAGGTCCTGGTTACTACATGCCACATAAGGCGTTTAACACCTGCCCTCAAAGAGTTTATAAGTCCCCTAAGCAGTCATGGATTTGCACATTGTTTCTGGCTCTGAGGCTCTAACTCTTTGACTTCTGTGGTGAGTTGAATGGTGGTCCCCTTGAGAAATGTCTATACCCTACTCTCCAAACTTGTGAATGTGACCTTATTTTGAAAAAGGGTCTTTGCAGATGTAACTAAGAATATTCAGATGAGATCATCTTGGATTTCCTGGGTGGGCCCTAAATCCAATGACAAGTTTCCCTGTAAGAGACCCACAGGGAGAAGAAGGTAATGTGAAGACAGAGGCAGAGATTGGAGGGATGAAGCCACAAGCCAAGTAACACCAAGCATTGCCGGCAGCCACCAGAAGCTAGGAGACATGGAAAAAATCCTCCCCCCACCCCGACCCAGAGCCTCCAAGGGGTATGCTGCTCTGCCAGCACCTTGATTTTGGGCTTTGGCTTCCAGACTGTGAAGGAGTACATTTCTGTTGTTTGAAGCCACCGAACTGGTGGTAATTTGTTACAGCCGACCTAGGAAACCAATACCTCCTCTGACTTGGAATAGCTTTAACCTTGCCTCCCACATACTTGACTTTATGAGAATACACAATGCAAGCCAAGACTATGATATCTGCGAACAGTTACTATCCTGTAATAACAAAATGCACCTTTATTGCTCACTACTAATTTGTTTCCCCTCAAATTTGTATGTAAGGGATTTAGGAGGGCTGTGAAGTGGAAGAAGGGATTTTCCCTGTAATTTTTTGAATGGTGAGAGGGAAAGAAGCAAGATGGCAAGTCTTTACAGCACTGGCCTTGGTGGGTGGGGAGGAGACCCGGTGATAATTCTGCACATCAGTAATGGGCGCTCAAAGCACACAGCTGCAACAAGCTAATGTTTAATTGTCCTAAAAAATGTGTTAAAATTTTGTAAAATATGTGCCATGTGTGCTAAATATATCTAAAACTGTCTCAAATTTTAGTTGCAGGAAAAGGAACTCAAGGTCAGCTTCAGTCACTTGTGGGTCATCCTGACTTTGCAGGTGTTCTCTATGTAGGTAGCAACGGAGAAAGGAATAAATGTCGGTATGTGCCGTGCGCTAATGAGACTGGCTGCCCAAGGCACAGGGCTGGTGGTGACACAACACCATCAAGTCAGGCAGAGACATATGGTAGCTGTGCTATGATGGATGCTTTGGGAGATGCTCAGAGGGATGAATGACCCCCTCCTCTCCACTCGTCCAGCTCTTGCTCCGGATGGGACCCAAGACGTGATCCACCTTGAATTAGCCCCACCTCCAGCATGCCCTCTTCCAACCATCCCTCACTCTGATGAAGACATCTTTCCACCATACCAGTCTGATCACAGTTTTCTTCTACCTAAAATCTGACAGAAACAACAGTCTGGCCATTTGAAGCCTTCATGATCTGTCCCCACTAACTCTACCTCGTGCTTCATATCCCCCTACGTCCTCCCTCCATGGAGCTGCATGTCTGTCATTCTAAGCTATTTTCATGGTGTCTGCAAAAATGTCATGCTTTTTGCATGTGTTAGTATCTTTTCTAGAATGTTCTCCCTGCTCACCCACTTGGCAAACACATGTATTCTTCAAAATCAAGCTCTACTGTCTCCTCTCATGGGAATCCCCCTGACTACTAAAATAGAGTTAATTATTCTTTTATCTGGGCTATCACTAGCCTCCACTATTGTACTCATCTCACTGTACTATTATTTGTTTATATAACCATCTCTCATAATAGACTGTGCAGAGTGTAGAAACTTTGCTTTCTCTGTGAAGGTAAAAGCATATCTACTGTGTCATCATATCTCTTGTGTCTGGCCTAGCACTGGACAAATAACTGGTGTTCAATAAATGTTTGATGAATAAATGAAAGAATGACTAGTCCTTCCTGTGATTAGTAAGCTCTTAAAAGCTCTTAAGACATGTATGTTTACTCACAAGTCATTAATGTGCAAGAAGCCTGTCTCTGCCCTTATAAGATCTTTGAGGAAGGAGATTACTTTTTCTCTTGTTTAAAAATTTAATAAGCTTAATATTTTCTTATAATAAAATTATGCAAGTTCCTTATAAAAAATCTGGAAAATAAGAATAAATATCTAAACAGAATTCATCTTTAATCCCATCATCCAAAGATAAACACAACTTTTATTTGCATGAAATTAAAAATACATCCATATGGTCATGGAAGCAAACAACTGTGACAAAGATTATATGTATGAAAACACAGATAACCACATACTAATATTCTCTCTCTCTCTCTCACACATGCACACACACATGCACACAGATTATGGTCATTATTTATATCAATTAGGTAATGAAAGCTGCGGTAAAATCCAGCTGAAAAGGGTAAAATGGCTTAAACACCATAGATATTTAGGTCTCATTTGTATAATGTCTAAAATAGGTGTTCATGATCTGCAAGATGAGCGGCCCAGACTACTTCCATCTTGTGGCTCTGCAATCTTCCTAGCAGTTTCCAAGGTGTCTATGTTCCCACAGAAGAACAAAGAGCATGAGTGATTGCATGTGGAAGGGTTTAAGGGACAGGCCTAGAGGTGGCATGGATTTCTTCCATTTACATTCCATTGGCTAGAACTCAATCTACATGTCCCCATCCAAGTGCAGGGGAGGCTGGGAAATATAGTTTATCCTTTTCTTTCCAGGAAGAAAGAAAAGGAGTATGCTGAATCATTCATCAGTCTCTGCCATACAATGAATTAATTCTTTTGTAAACTGATATTTTTATTTAAAAAATATTTCATTGGAATGATGTAATAACATTACTCTTATAGAATTATTGAGGCAAGTAGTCATCTGTTTAGCTGAACTGGCAATTAAAAAAATATTTTAAAACAATTTTTTCATATATTGTGATTATATGTAATTAGTCACATACAAATCTATGATACTTACATCTTCATTGTGGATTTACTTTGTATCAACATAATGACTCTACTCATCAATGCCTTTTGCCTTGGGTTCTATTGTGCCTTAAATAAATGCCATCACTCATGCTTCCCTTTTGTTTGCATTTGCCTGGCCATTGTTATAACATTTCTGAATCACTCTGTTTTACGTGTGTCTCTTACAGATTGTATGTAGTTGAATATTTTGACCCAATCTAAGAGTCTTTGTCCTTTAATAGAGACCTTTAAGCTTTTTTATATTTGTCAATTAAACTGTTTAAACTGTTTAATTGCAAATAAATTTATCAATTAAATAATTTGCTTTCCTAAGTTATTTTCATCTGGTAAATTGGAAAATAGTCATTTTGTTTTATATCCTACAACTACTTGTCTTTTTAAAAATGATGCTTTAGTAGATAACTCAGTTTTCCAATGTCCTGTTCCAATCAAGGAATGAACAAATAAAATAAAGGAGGAAGCAAATTACTTCTCTCTAAAAATGAGTAGAAAATTGTTATGCTTTTGTTTCCTCCTACCCACTCATACCCACTGTTTAATTTTAATGAAGGGGGATTTGTAAAACTTGAGCTACTGAACCCAATTTAACGTTAGTAGAATTTTCATTATACATCTTTCTCACAACTAAAAAGCAACTTTGCTAGCTATAGAATCATTGCATCTTATAACCAACAACACTTGCATTTCTGCAGTGATCCCAGTCATGTTTATTTACCTGGAGTCAAAACTCCTTCCCTAATTCTCAGTATATCTCAGTTCTGAAGTAAGAGGTAATTTATTCTGTTAATTTCACAACAGAGATAGATTACCATGGTAATAAAGCTTGGGCAAACATAATCCACATGAGACTCCCTGCCATTTGTGCAACCTTATTTTCATCATACAAGGTGTAATTCATGTCCCACCCCCATTAAGGGCCTTTCCTTTGCAGTCCACCCTCTTCTGTCTTCCTATAATATTCATGGTTCATGTTTTATAATTAAGGCATAATTATAATCCAGTTTCTATTATCACTCATTATTGCTCACATGCTTGTCTTATCTCCCCAACTAAATAGTTATTTCCTTGATGGCAGGGGCCACATTCTGTTTTCTCTGCATAGCCAGTCATCTAGAACGGCAATGAACACTGTGGGCAAGGGCTACTTATTTCTTGCTTGTTTAATCACATTAATGGTAAATTTCAGCTGTGAGTTTCAAATTTCTTCTCTCATTTAAGTTTGCAAAAGTTAACCAGCATATAGCAGCCTCGTTCAGATCTATCATTTATTTTTGATCCTCACCCTATGTACAAAATGACAGAAAAAGAGGAATGATCAAAAGGTAGGCAACTAACTGAAACGAGAAAGGAAACAAATTCTTCGAGACAGGAACACTGACATTATTTACAACAACATAATAAGGAACAACAATAAAAACTATGACTTCTAATGAATGCTAAGTGCTCATATTAATTATCTGATATAATCTTTACCTTAAACCTACTTTTCTTCCTATTTATAAACATGGGAAATTGATGAGCGGTATGGGGAGGGGAGGGAGAGGGAGAAAGAGATTGAGAGAGAGAGAGAGAGAGAGAGAGAGAGAGAGAGAGAGAGAGAGAGGTTTGCTTATGATTTGTTCTGAGAACTATGGTACCACACTCATTGGTCACCCATTGTGGAAATGCCTAATGACAAATTTTGCTTTTAGATGCAGCATCCTATATTGAAAACAGTGCAGCATTTTACATTAAACAGAAACAAGTTAGAATTTTGACTCTTCTGCTTATTGTCTCTGTGACCTGGGGTATATTATTTACTATCTTTTTCCCCAATTTCATCATCTATAAAACAGGAATCATATTTACATTGCAAGGCCCTTAGGATAATGAATGTTAATGTATAGAATGTGTTGGCACATGGTAGTTGTTCAACTGGTAGCTATTATTTAAAATAATTATCACTCATTATCACTCTGCCCTCTCCCTATCTCGGGCTATCAAAATCTACTTTTTCTGTCCAAGGCTCATCTTAAATGACATCTCCTTCTTCTCTGATATCTATAATTAGCATGTGACAAACACCCCTTGCCTTTTAATCTTAATATCTTCTTATTTGTGATGTATTTTTTATATGTTTTGCATATTTTTTCTTTTATCACTTATTTCTATATTTGTTTTCCCTCTTTCTCTTAGTTTGTTACTTTTTAAGGCTGAGAAATGCCTTTTATTTTTCTTCACACCCTCTGCAGTCTTTTGTGGTGACTTAGAGGAAGTCTCCAACAGTATTTATCAACTCTGATTAGCACAGCACTGTGTATTTCTTAACTTTCATGTTTATTGAATAATTTAGAAAAGAATACAACTTTATTTCCTTTTTACCACTGACCTCAACATTTTGCTAGTTCATTGTATTGCAGAATTGTATCTGTAGCTACCTAGTTGAATGAAGTGGGTGGATGGGCAACATGTTTTTAAATGCCTTTAAAAGGAAAGGCTGAATTTTTTTTATTATTCTTATAGCAGGACTGAGGTTCCCAGTCTTGGTTGATCGGGCTCACACTTGGCATGGTTTTTAATAATCACCATGCTTTGAGTAAAAATGATTTCCAGTGAGCTAAGGTAACTTTAATGACCTTTAAAATATTATATTAAATAAAATAGAGGGAAATTGGCATGGTAAGCCAACACCATTTGAAAGTATTTTATAAGAGATTAAAAATAAGAAGAAAGACTGTACTGGAATCCCGTAAATAGCCAATAAAAATTCACCTTGTCTGTGTACTGTCCTAGGAGACACAGTCTCATTTACATTTATTAGAAGTAATGATATAGTGTCCTGCAGATAATTAACACAATAAAATGCTGCTAATTTCACAGTGTCATTATAAAATTTACCAGTTCAAATTAGAAAGTGATTAACCCTCTGAGTGAGGCAATGACATTTCCATTCCCAGTTTGTGAATTAAATTTGAAAGGATGTGTTTCCCCCAGTTTGAAAGTTCAGCTCTTTCACCATTCGTGCCTCTTTTTTCCTATACCATCTTTACTATCCCTTTCTAAGAATGAAGCCTCTGGATTTAAGCAAGCTAATTTATGACAATTTTGTATCTCAGAGTGTCCAAGTTCTCAGCAAAAGTGTAAGTTTGTTTCAGAACAGGAATGAAGCCAATTTCCTTTACTTAAAAGGAGGGATGGAAGGAGGAAAGGAAGAAAGAAAAGGCGGAGGGAAAGAAACACAATCTCAGAAGCGTGTAATTTCTTTGATTAATGAACTTCTTGTTGGTTCATGTGAATTGGAAAATTCTTCATTAACAAGTTGCCTTCATAATGTACTTCATTTAATGGCAGTTACCCTTTAACCTTTACCTGGACACTACTCATTTACTGCGTATCTCTCCTTTACAACTGATTTTAATTAATCCCTCAAAAAAGAATAAATTCATTAAAGAGAAAAGATTTATCATGCCTCATTTCAAATATTCCTACTCAACTGAAATCCTCTTGAAGCATATTTAATGAGGGCATGATATTGTAAATGAACGGAACCTCGAGTTAATGACAAAACTGTCCAACCTGTTAAAGACAACTATTAATTGAATAAATCTAATATATAAATTTATAAAGCTGCTAAAAATATGGTGTCAAGTCCTTTCCCCTTCTTCCACTCCTTTTCTCCCTTTAATGATTCAGGGCAAAAGAATATGTAGCTGAATTAAGTGGGACAGTCTCTTAAAAAGTAGGGATTTATTTCCAAAGCACTAAAGCGTGTTAGCATCTTCAAGGAATAAAAACAATGCAAAGTGTTCCAAGAGCTCTGAAGAATACTATTCTAAGTAAAGTTTACTTTATAATCTCCTCTATATTTCTGAGTGCATTTGTTATCATTTGTTATTTTTTTTTTTAAGTGTTCAAATTGCACAGCTGTGTGAAGAAAGTATCTTCACACAGGGATCAAACCTGTGTCCCCTGCATTGGCAGGTGGCTTCTTAACCACTGCACCACCAGGGAAGTCCCAGTTTGAACACTTTAAATGACCCAAAGATTTTGTCACGGGATTTCTCAGGTTGTATATGGACCTAACCTAACCTGAATTAGCTTAAACAAAAAGACGGACTCTCTTGGCTAATGATACTGAATCCAGGGCTGCTGATGATGGCATTAAGACTCTCTCCCTATCTGGTAGCTCTTCTTTCCTTTATGTGGCTTCATTCTCAGGTAGATTTTCTTCATATGAATCCTTCAGCAGTCGCAGGCCCCTATCCTCCCAGCAAAACCACCCTCATGGAGAGAGAGCAAAACCCCACCCTGGTTCTCCTCGGCAGAGACCAGGTCAAGGAGACTGTCCTGACCATCCACTGAGACATGATGCTAACTGACCAACCCGTAGCAGGAGGGTGAGTCCCACCCACACCAAGTGACAGGGATTGAGGGAAAGGAGGTTCTCCAAGGGGTAAGGGGATACCATTACCAAATCTGATGTTCACTGATACCCAGACGATTGCCTAGTGTGAACTCATTTTCTGAGAAGACTGAAGTCTAAAGAGGCTATACTCACATAGATAGGTAGTGCCAGAAGTCTAGAATCAAGCTGGGATGCAAGCATTCTTCTAGCATTGATCTGTGCTTTAGGAAACTGACCGGCTAAATGGATTCAAGTATCCCTTATCTCTCTGACATCCTGCAATTCTGTGATTGTTTGGAAGAGTGGGGGCAGGTAACTGACTGCTTAGTCAAACACCAGCATCCTGGGACTTCCCTGGTGGCACAGTGGTTAAGAATCTGCCTGCCAATGCAGGGGACCTGGGTTCGAGCCCTGGTCTGGGAAGATCCCACATACCGTGGAGCAGCTAGGCCCTTGCAGCACAACTACTGAGCCTGCGCCCTGGAGCCCGCGAGCCACACCTACTGAAGCCCACGCCCCTTAACAAGAGAAGCCACTGCAATGAGAAACCCGCGCACCGCAACGAAGAGTAGCCCCCGCTTGTCACAACTAGAGAAAGCCGGCGTGCAGCAACGAAGACCCAACGCAGCCAAAAATAAATAAATAAAATAAATAAACAAAACAAAACACCAGCATCCTTAGCCTCTGATCCATCATTTAAAAGCTGTGTGACTGAGAAATTCCCTTCAGCTCCCGGGCCTTTAGTTCCCATAAGAAGAAATGATTAGTATGAATCAACTTTGGAATTTTTAGTGGAATAGGACCTTTTTCATAAACTAAATATTAATAACCCTCAAACAAGTAGTTCTTGGTTCATGTACAGCATAGTTAACTAATGTATGCTTAGATGCTTTTTTAGCGCATCCCTCTTCAAAAGAAACTTGTTAGGAGGACAAAAGCTATCCTAGGTTGTCACAATAGTACACAATGGGATTGTTAATAGACAATGGTATACGTAATACGGGAAATCACCAGGGAAGGGTCCCACAAGGCACCCCATCATCACCGAAATGATGATCATCACTCCCATTTGGGGCGTGAAGTTTGTTTACCTGCTCTGAAAAATTACTTGTGTTATTAGGGTGATCACTTGTGCTTTAGCTTAAAAATTTGTGATTATCAGAAAATGTCTGTCAGTGGTTCAGAGGGAAACCCTGGTGCTTGAATCTACAAAAGACCTTCTTGGGGACCACAAGGGCCAGAAAGGTGTATAGGTGAGAGTATAGGGAGACTGACTGAGGAGTGAGCAGGAGCTGAGTGTCGTGGGACAGGCAACACGCTGATTCCTATCTTTACTGACCGCAAATAAGCAGCCCCTCACATGAGTGCTCTTGGGGTTGACTACCTAGAACTGGGCACAGTGGAATTATTCATGAAGACTGCCTAGAAACAAATACTTTTAAAAGTCAACAATGCTTTCTTTAGTCACGCTTGACTTAAAAATGACTGTATTTTTGAAGTCACAAGTGCTTTCTTTCTCCTCTTTTATTTGTTAGCGAGTTAACCTCCAACACAAATCCTATGTGTGTGTGGGAGGGTCAACCCGCTGTCTCTGTGAAGCGTCTGGGCTCTCCAGAATGTGGTTGGAAAACCAGTAAACTAGATAATGTTTCACATCCCTCTAGCTCTAAGTGAGAGACACAAAAAGTCAGCCGCTCTCAAGTTCTTAAAGTCTGGTGGTAGCCAAGCTAAGAAAAAAATTTTCTCACATCTATATTTTTAGTTATTTAAAGTGCATACGCGTACGTACACACACACACACACACACACACACACACACACACACACACACACACAGTCTCCTAATAACAGTCCTTATATACAACCTAGAGGCACCATTCTATGTTTGCTATTACTAGTTTCTTCCCTTGGCAACTTTGTAAAAAATTAGTTTCTTTGCTGTATCTTCTTATTTAAATTGGATTTGATCACAGCTTCCACTAAAACCCCATGTGGAGATTATGTTCTGTTGGTATGTCCTATTGCAACAGAAGGTAGCAAATCACGTATTTAAAGCTACTCCCTGATTTATGGGTGAAATCTTTAGGGTGGGAGTGCCTTGGAGCAAAGGGTGTAATTGTTGACTGTGCTGATTGAGAAGATAAGGGAAGGCAGAAGACAAACCTATGGTTACACAATAGTTTTTTAGTGCATTTAAACTGAGAATATTTCATCCACTGTCAAGGAAACAAATTGCTTAGCCTTAATCTATGCAATAATTTCTCCTGCACATAAATGCCCTTTTACTATTAAATCAGGTCCCTCCTTTCCTGCAAACTTCAGCCCACAGTCCGTTGCATCTTGTCTCTGAAGCTTTGCCCTGTTTATCTCCCTCCACCTCCATCATGCCTTCTCCCTGATGAACAGAGTTCTCTCTTATTACTGGACATTTATATCATATAACTTTGTTAATCATATTATTTATGGTATAGTTATAGCTTAGAATGTAAACTGTGGTTACATGGATAAGTCATTCTGAATTGGAGCTAATCTTTGGGGTAGGGAGGCTAGCTCCCTTAATTTCCATTTTATACCAATGAAAATCTAAAGGAAGGAGAGATTAAATGATGTGTTTACATCTTCACTTTTTTGAATACTCCTTATAGCCAAGAGCTGTGTGGTTTCTTTCTCTTAGAGTTCGGACAAAGCTGGTAAATCAATTAATATATTATATTATTGGTTATGTTTTTCTTCTTTTTTGAGTAAAAGATTAAAAGTATGCTATACAAAATGTTAACATTTTACAGACGTATTTAACTCTCATAACAATTCCATGAGATAGTTAATTTTATATCCATCTTACATGTGGCAAAACTGAACTTTGAATTTAACTACTTTGAACTAAAATCAGACTGCTAGCACTTGGATTGAGCTGGTCTGACTGTACTATCGGTTCTTACCCACTGCATCATGGTGCTTTCTGTGCAAATCAATGTTTGAGTATGCCAGATTTATATGAGAGTTCAGGGCACTGACTCAAGTAGAGTGAAGCCAACACAAGTATTATTTAAGTGTTGATTGCTATCCACTAATTATGTGACCACAGACCCATGGTTTCCTTGCTTGGAGCCTCGTTTTTCTCAATAATGAGTTGAGAAAGTCTATCTATAGGATTTCTTCCAGTGCTAACAATCCAAGAGTGCGCGCTATTGATTGAAAGTTTCAGCTTAGACTCCTGCAACCATATGGGGGTCAAAACTTGAAAAATGAATTACGTGAATTCAAATCCCCATGAGTTTATAAAGCAAGTCTACATTAAGAAACAAGAAGACTCCACTTAGAGAAACAAAAGGCAGAAGAAAAGGGTGAGGCTCTGTGTGTACCTTACTTTGCTGCTTTGCTACAGAATTCCTCACGCCCGCCCTCCCACTCCCAAGGGCAAGTTCGGGGAATGAAGCACAAGATAGTATCATGGGCATTTACACTGATACGAAGAGCCAAAGATTATTCATTTATTACTACACCTGGACATGTTTCTGTGCTACCATTGATTTAGCTGTCGTATTCATTTCTGCTTACTGTCTTCCTTCTGGATTGCATTAAAGACTAGATAACACGCATCTCAAACAAATCAAGAACAAAGGCTCTTTGAAGAATGTTGTAACCATTTAACCCGGGAACGGGAACGTGGCTGAGTCAGTGCAACAGCTGCCAAGACCCAGGGGGCTGAAGTAGCTACTGCTGCTTGAGCGCTTGGCTGGACGGCTGCTCTCACCAGGTCCTCCTACCCTGATGAGGTTTGGGGAGGTGGCTGATACAAAAACCGGACAAGCTTTGAAAGTTGACATGGAACATGAGAAGGTACAGACTTGACAGCTTGAAAAAGAGGAAAGCAGTTCGAATATCACCCTCCTTATTTTTCTGGATATGATTAGAAGGAGGTTTCTCAGGTGGGAGTAGAATAGAATGCCTTGAGTAATAGGGTGAGTAGACAAACACAAGGAAATATTTAGGTGGCTATAGTAATAAGTTCTAGCGTGAGATGGGCAGGACCAAAAATAGGCAATGGCAATGAGAACTGAGAGAAAAACGGGCAGAGAAGTTCTTGTTCTTTAACGAAATCTCTGGATATGGAGGTCAATTACATAGGGTGAGAAAGGAAGAAGGCTCAAAGATGTCTCTGAGGCTCTTGGCTTGGACTACCGGGAAGATGGTGCCATCGAGTAAGACGGGACACTTGATGAGGAAGAGCACGAGGAAAAGGAAATATGAGTTCAGTTTGGGGAATATGTTAAGTAGCTGCAGGTTATCAAGGCAGAGGTAGCAAGTAGGAGAGAAGTCTGAACTAGGAATATCAAATCTGGGTGGGATCAATACATAGGTGGTAGCAGAAGCTACAGGTGTGGGAGATAACCTCCAGGAATATTGAGTACAATGAGGCAAGAGAAAGGTTTAGGGCACAACTCCGAGGAACACTGGCATGTTAGGTGTGGGTGGGCCGAGGGACAGTATCTGTGAAGGGAATAAGGAACACCTAGGAGGTAGGAGGAAGTGTGTAATGGAAGACAGAGTCAAGAGAGCTTCAAGAAGGTGAAGCATCTAATGATAAAGAAAACCCCAGAACAGGAAGCTGAGTCAAATAAGACAATCTTCACCAATTTTGCAATTTTGCCTGTGGCCAGACCAATTCAAACACATAAAAATGATGTGATACATGGAGTAGCAGAAAGACCATTGACCTTTCTCACTTCTATGGCCTTGGGCAGGTCCCTTAACCTCCAGGAGCCTCATATTCACATCTGTAAAATAGGAGATAAATTCACATGTTTACGTCTAGAGGACTGATCTGAGAATATACAAATGACTATGCAGATATATTTTATGATTTTTTGAACTTGGCAACATAAAGCAAATGTAAGATAGACATCTTGGTGATTACTGTATGGTGTGTGTGCATCTGACTTAGGGCATTTTCTTTGTGATACACATCTTATTACTCATATGAGTTCTCTGAAAACAGGGATTATTTTTTGTGTAACATACATATTGTCCAACAGCATCTGAATACCTAATAAAACCTTTCCATGATGATAACCATTATTACAATGAATAAGCCAACTCTCCTCTAAAGCAAAAGCTTAATTTCCAGGCTGTACTAAAGAAAAGTTAAATTTGGCTTTTCACATCCTAAGCAGGTATTTGGCAGCAAACGTTTCCATTCAAATAGAGAATAATATATACTGTGAAGACTTCCAGAAAAGAAGTGCTCTCCCATTCAAAAAGGGTAAAATTTTTGCAGCTGCTTTTAGATTCCAGTTCATTTAAAACTCTGTTCATTTAAGTTGTTCTCTTTCAATCCTTGATTGGTGTGAAATGCAATTGTGCCTGGCAACTGTCCATAATAAGCATTAAAGGTAATGAATTTCTTACAATCCTATTTCTTACCTATGATGAAAATACCACCCACACATCTCATATAAGCAAGATGCTAAATTGGCCATGAAGACCTTGGCAGCATTTGCTGAAGTGGGTGAAACCAATGTTGAAATCTGTGTCTTGCTAATTACTTTGCATTCCTCATTATAGGTGAGCATTGAATATACACATATTTTATAAATACCAGTTCTTATACCTAAAGAAGGTAGAGCACCTTTCTTAGATTCCATGCCTTTACTGACAAAGTCATTGAGTCTAAACTTGGTAAAGGTTCGAGTTATTATTTTCCTACCATCATTGGAGTTTTTTTTTTTTTATTGAAACAACTTGGTAAAAATTAGTAACTGTGTGCCATTGTTTATGCCAAAACCTGACAAGTAGCTTAAATATTCATAGTATAAGAGCATGATGTTTGATTTAAGGCCTTAATTCTGGTCTCTTGTTATAGTGACCCTTCCTTGCTGACCTGAGTAATAACAGAGGTGGTCCCAAGAGGTAAGAATAGCTCACAAGAAAGAGCAAAGAGTGAAATATCTAGCGTCTGGGACTCTGAATCCAGAATACGTTCCTAATGTATAGAAAGAAAGAAAGAGAGATGGAGAGAGAAATGAGAAGGAGGAGGAGAAGGAGAAAGAAGGAAGGAAGGGAGGAAGGAAGAGAGGGGAGAAAAAAGCTGAAATTAACCTGCAAATTTGAAAAATCAATAAAAGATACCAATAAAGAGAAAACTAAAAGCTACTGTTGCAGAGTTTGGAGCACTAATGACCACTTACTGAGAGTTTTTAATATGCTGGGAATTAGACCATCACATCCCATGACCGTTTTTTAAGGAAATTCAACTTGCTTCTAATCTTTATAAAAGAGTTACTGAGTCAGGGTTACATACTATGTCATGTGCTGTGGATAAAGAAATTAACCAGATATTTGCTGTGGTCTCTCACCACTTATATAAAGCTGTGGGAAATGCAGCAGGAGGGAGAGAGTAAATTAGGGATCTGAGAGACTCTGAGTCTCTATAATGGGCAACCTACAGTGCTCTAGGGAGAGAGGTATGTCCCATGCTAGGTTATTAACCATTCTAAAGAAGAGAATACTTCACTGTAGTGAAAGAGCTCCAAGAATGTGACTAGTACTTTTCAAGGTAATAAAGTGAGTTTTAAGTAAGAAAAGGCAAATAGTTCACCTATATCATTTTATCCTCTGAAAAATCCTGAAAAGTGCACGTCTGCTTTTCCCATTTGCAGACGAGCAAACTGATTGAGGGATTTTAAATAATTTGTTCAGGTTCCCCCAGGGGTGTGTGGTTCTATCAACCATGACTCTTTTGATTGAGTGAGTGACAGAAACTTGACTTAAAACATATTAAGCAGAAAAAAAGACTATTGGTTCATGTAACCAAACCATGAGAAGGAGGAAATACAGCTGGGCCTCAAGAATGACTGGAATCAAGAACAAATGCTGCCAAGAGTCTCCCACTCCCCCTGCCTCATATCCATTATTTCTGGCTTCATTCTATCACATAGCTCCCTCCCTGGAGTTAGCAACATGGCTATTTGGCAAACCCAAGTTCGCAATTCCAAGAAACTCCCGGGAGGCAATGCAGTGATTGGCTTAACTTGGATTCGGTACCCATCCTTGGACCAATCAATGAACCCGGGTGTTGGATTATAATAAATGGACAATTTGGGTCAGAAAACCAGGTAATGGATCTTTCAGAAAACAGAAGCTTCTTTTCAAACAACTGTTCTGGGCTGACAAAGAGCAAACGTCAATTACAATTTTTTTTAATTACCTGTAGTTGCTTCCAAAGAAAAAGACAGATCTGTGTCATGCAAGGGATGTAAAATTTCACTGGGGTAATAAGAAAGAAAACTGCTTGCGTTCAGATTCTGGCTCTATCACTTACTAGTTGTGTGACCTTGGACAAATTACTTACTGCCTCCTGCTTAAGTTCCTTGTCTGTAAAATTGTAATAATAATGTTATTTACTTCATAGAGAGTTTGAAATTCAGTAGCTCCAGAATTGAATTTAGCTTCTTTCCCTGAAACTGACACTTGCTCACAGCTTCCCTTTATCAGTTAATGGCACCTTCAATTCCTCAAGTTTCCAGTTCCAAAATCTTAGAGTTATCTTTGAGACTTCTCTTTCTTCCATGCCCTATTTTCAAACAGTCTGCTAAACTTGTTATTTCTTCTTTCAAAATGTCTTTTATAGCAATCTCCATTTCTCCCTTCCAACTGCCACCATGTCACAAAAGGCCCAATCAGCATTTATCTGGATTACAGTTATAACCTCCTAACTGGTCTCCCTCTTTAGAAAGTCTAAACTTTTCGATCCATTTTTGACAGCACTTCCAACTGACTTTTTCATTCTCTTTGAAATAGTCTTCAACTAAATAGTCTGAATAAGAGAAAGACAAAATTATGTTTTCTGTTATCCTAAATTGTTTGATTTTTGGTTTCTTGAAGTTCTTAACTCGAGAAAAAGAGTGAATGTTGGGTTGATGAGAAGAAGTATACATATATATGCAAAAAACCTATATTTAATAAACAAATTTATGTTTATAAAATAATGTATGCACCATATTAAGACATTATTTTATAAATATGTTCATTATATACAATTAACAGACTATACTAAGAGCATTACTTTATAAATAAACTATAGTTTTATATTTAGGTATTAATATAAATATAGTATTAATATAGTTTATTATAAGTTATTTATTTAAAGGCCAGATTGTTAATTACTTTTATTTAGTTGCAAATAATTTCATGTTAGTTAAATTTTGTTTTGTTTTGTTTTGATTAAGTGGGATTTGAAATATTGGATTGGGGAAAGGAGTTACGGAATTTTTAAAGCAGAACAGTTGTATCCAATTGTGAATGTGCTTAATAAGAAGCTGATTTTATTTGGATTGGGGTGTTGGATGAAATGGAATATTTGGATAAAGAGAGCAGGTCAGGTGAATCACCAAACAGAAAAAGATCATCACACTATTTTTGCACTGTTGTGTTTTGTTTTTCATTTTAAGATTTTTTTGAAAGAAGACACATTGAAACTCTAGTTTTGATGTATAAAAAATGGGCTGGTTCTTGAGTAATTAAAAAAGAAGGAAGATAATTGTCTTTGAGGCAGTGAGATTTCAAAACATGGTTCTAAACAGATTGTATAGGAACTTAAAAATCCCTAGCACTAATCTAGAAAATATGGCATGTGTATTTATTTATTTTCGAAGTTATTTAAAGTGACTTTAGTGTGGATTTGTAGGTTATAAACACAGGTACTTGATACCACTTGAAAAACTCACCTATTGTTCCAAGATGTTGTATCTCTTTGAAGTCTGGTGTAAGTGGCATAACATCCTCTTAAATATGTGGAGTGCTTAGTAAACGTTTACGTTTTCCTGTGCTTATTAGGGTTTCTCTTTTTCTAGTAAACATATAATTGAATTTAAGCCTTGTTAATATTAAGTAATATGGAGTAAATAATATGAAATATATCAAAGAAGTGCTGAAAAGTATATCTTCTCTGTAGTGTAGGCCATGGAGCATGTTGAATGCTCTGTACTTGTATAGAAATAACTAGCTTTGTGAGTATCATTCAAATCTTCATTTCATAAAGTGGTGGCACATGGTAGAGTTGCCTTACATCCAAGAACCACTTTGTTGGTTTTATTATATTTCTTATGAACCAGATAGTGAAACACAAACCAGCCTATTTTGTATCCTGATGTACACACATACACACCCAACTCAACACACATCACGCACACCAGTGATGTAAGTAAAAAACGAACTGAAGAATCATTTGATGACTTTAAATCAATGATTTTATGACCACTTTCTTTGATCCTCATTTTTAAAATAAGTTTACATACCATCATGTCCCTTTCCAATATCAGGTCAGTGCCTAATGCTTAAAATACATATTTAAGAAGATGTTATGGAACTTACAGCAAAATTTAAAGAGATACAACATCCTGAAAAAAATGGGTGAGTCTTTTGGTAATTTTCAAGTGGTATCAAGATATAGCAGACATACATCTTTTGATTCTAAAGGGTGTCATTTTATAAAAAGAGAGTAATATGTGGAAAAACTACATGATGACCATGGTTTCTTATTTACACGGTTATGTTACAATTTGTCCACTGTACAGTGAGATGTGAACAGGCTGAATTAAGAGTAAAAAAAACCCCAATGGTTGTAGCACATTTGTGTGGTCTGTTCCTTCTATTAATATTAACCTATAAAGTATAGGGTATGCTTTTCTTTGTAGGCAATGGTGATTGAGATAAAGGAAGGGTACTGCGTGAGCTTTAACATGTGTAGTGTTTTATTTCCTTTTAAAAGTTAGGTAGTAAATATTAAGATTGACAAAATTGGGTGATGAGTACCTGAGCTTTGTTATATTATACAGTATATTCTCTATTATTATACTCCTCTATTTGTTTAAAAAATTTTTCCAAGAAATTAATAGACTCTTCAGACTTGGCAAATAGTTTCCAGATGCTGAAAAAGTAAGACCCAAGCTCCTAAGCATGGCAAACAAGCTTGTCATTATCTAGTTTCTCCCTGCTTCTCTGCCCTCATTTTCCTCCCTCTGGCCTCTCCAGAATTGCCAAATTATTCACGGTTCCTGAAAGATACAAGGAACTATCAACACATTCTATCCCTCTATATGCTCAAAAAGTATTGTTACTTCTGCCTGAAATCCCCACCCCAGCCTCATTCAGTCAGTTTGTTAAAGTCCTTTTGCCACTTTAGACACTTGTTTAGGCATAATTCCCTCTGGGAAAGTCCTCGTGACTTTTCCAGGAAGAACGAAGCACCTTCTTCTCGACATTATCTTGGCACTTTCAATAAACATGTTATTGCATTTGTCTATGTATATTTATCTCCTCTCGACAATGAGTTCCTTGTTGTCTAGCGGTATAATAGCTACTCCTAGCACTGTCTGGCACAAGGAGAATTTAAATATTTTTCATTAGTTGTTATTCTCACCTTTAAGGTAAAAAAAAAAAAAAAAATCCCATTTAAAAAATCCCAGCAATTTAGAAGTGTATAAGGTAAAAATCTGTCCTCTTTTCCATTTACAACTTCCTATTCTTACACCCGTGGTTAATTGGATGTTATTTTTATTTCTATGTAACATAAAGAAAGAAATATTCTTTGCATATACAAGGGTATACATGTATAAACTAACATATGAATACATAAAGGCTTATAATCACTTTTATACACAAATGGTACAGTATTATACAGTGTTCTGCATCTTGACTTTTAAAATATAGCAACTTATTAGTATATACAGATTCACATTATTCTTTTTACAACCTGTATCATATCCCATATTATGTTTATAATTTAGACTGACTTGAGAAGCAATTAACATATAACCTGGTTGAAAATGTAAAGAGAATGTAGAGGTTTGTTACTTGGGAAGAACATAGGTGGGGCGACTTCAGGGTTGGTTTGAATCATAGGATCAATCATGTCATCAAGGACTCAGTTTCTTTCCATTGGTCTGCTCAGCATTCCCTGGTATCAGCTTCATCCTTGGATGACTTTATGATGGATACAAATTGATACAGTAGGTCTAGTTTTCACATCTAAAACCACACCATCGAGAACAATACAGTACGTGAATGTGTGCTTTTCTCCATCCTCACCAGTGCCAGGTTTTAACATTGGATCACAAAGCATATTCTTATTGCATATTGTTGTTCAGAACTCTTAAACTCTTATATTTAGTACCTTGTAGTATGAGTCAGAGATTAGTGTGAAGAAATTAGGTTGATGTGTGGTTGAGATGATAGTTTTGATGATGGAGGTAAAAATGCTGGGTCTAAGGAAAAGTTCCACTGGTAGCTTGAGATGTTTTGTCAATTTGAGTTGAAGACTATATTTCTGTTAATGTGGGCTGGTATCCTAAACAGGTGAGGCAAGAAGTCTCAGGTGAAAAAAAATTCTCCTTTCTCTGCTGGCTGATGTTTAAAACGTGACCACAAGACATTTGATCCTTCATCATGTGTCTAATTTTTGTTAAAATGTTGATGTAACGTGGAAAAGTAGTATGTTGTATCATTGTGAGCCCAGGATAGTCTACTAAAATGAATGAAGCATCAGACAACAGAGAGATTGATGTCTTGTGGACAACTGGACAAGTGGGGACGGGAGGGGAATGCAAGGGTGAGTGGAAGTGGCCTACCAGGGAAGGAAAGAATTTTAGACACGAACTGCCTTTTTCACAGTCTTGCCCAAATGCTGGAGCTATAGAACATTTAGTCTGTGAAGCCTTCAAGACAGAACTTAATTCAGTTCTATCCAGAGAGAAAAAGTGCCATTCAAGGCGGTAACTAGGAGAGAGTAATACGGTCTGCGTGCTGGGGAGCTTTAGAGAGGACGGAAACTCAGAAAATTAAAAACGTTTCAGCTCAAGGAAACTTTCACAGTAGTGACACACATTCGCATACACAGACAGACTTAGGCCATCATATTCAGATTAGTAACACACACACATACATACATAGAAGTGAATCTAGAATTCTAAATCGTCATACTTAGCTAGTGATGTTAATAATATAGTAATAATAAACATTCTTAAATTGTAGTTGAGGGACTCCACTCCTGGGAGGATAAAAGGCATTAAGGGCCTGCAGTTAAACCAGAATAGATTTCACTTTCCTAGTATGTACTGGGTGTGGTCCTGCCCCTAGGCAGTGAAACAGATTCAAGTACCCACCTGTGAGCATAGGTGCAATGCTTTCCTCTGTAATGTGGGCATGTTTGGAGAATTACTAGGATGGTATCTGTAAGGAATTTGAACTCTTAAAACAGGCCAAAAACAAACTCTGTGCTATATGATTATCACCCTGTGAATCACTCAACAGAATTATAACCAATCCTACTATGGTGAGGTCCTGGAACCTCAACCAGAACAACAAGTGAAACTCGGGACTTGAATTTGGTTGACTAAAGTTAACCAAATCTTGCATTTATATATAGCTCTTGTCGATTTTTCCAGAGTGTCAGTCAAAGGTGATTGTTTCACCAAAGGCAAACCTTCACAGTCTCTGCTCACCTCCCTCCCCAACTGGCTCCCAAGGCAGAGAAGAGTTGGGCACAGAGAAAACCCTCCAGCCCCACAGAAGAGGGAACATTCTGAATGTAACTAATCACAACATAGCAGCCAAGTGGCTGGAAGCACCAAGAGAATTACAGGCAAGCACACAGGACACAGAAGGTCAACAGGTGAATGTGCTGGGCAGACACAGTTTTGCAATCAGCTAAAGAAAAATGCAGCTCTCCGTTTCAACTAAGAATTTACTAAGACTCCAACTTCTGTTTCTCACTTGGTGGGACTGGGAGATAGCAAACATCACATTTTTTAAGAATCTTACTCTCCAGTTCCCTTAGAGCTCCTAAAAATGGGAGTTCTCTTAAAAATTAAACATATTAAACTGAATATATGTTGTATATAGTGAAAATACGAGACTCCAATATTCATTTATTCATGTATACATGTTTTTATTCAATCAATGGCACATTATCATGAACCTATTATATTCCAGACTCTGAATTAGATGTTGGGGATACAGAAATGTATACGCTCCTATCCCCATGATGTTTGTTCACAGTCTAATAGGGAAGACACATAAGTAAACAGATAAGTACATACAGAATGGTCATGGCAATGATGCAGGTCCAGGATACTATGGGAAGACAGAAGAAGTGCATGCAAGTCAGCCTGTGGCTGCGTAATGCATATGTAGGTGTGTATGTATGTGTGTGTGCACGGGGTGGGGTGGAAGTGTGGAGAAGGGCAATTCAAAGAAGGCTTCCAGACCTGACAATTCTTCAGTTGTACTGGGGAAAATGAATAGGAGTTATCCAATTAAAGGGGGGGCCTGAAAAATGTACAAGGCTGAGGAGGTATGCAGGTCTGTATGTGTGAGAAAGTAGCTTCAAGAGCCTGCAAGAGCCTGCAAGTGGTTCCAAATGACTAGAACATTCAGTGCATGTGGGGCACATTGGAAGATAAAAACAAAGGAGAAAATAAAGAACATAAGGTTCCTTGCACTCAATGATGAGTAGATTCGATTTTATCATGACCCTGAGAGGGAGTCAGGGAAGGGCTTTTCAATCATTCAAATATCATTCTGGTGACACCAAGCCAAATTGGAAGTTGTTGCCTCATTTTAGGAGACTACAATCTTAATCCAGGTGAGAAGAGGAAGATGCCCAAATTAGAACAGTTGTGGTGGGACTGGAAAGGAGAAGAAAGATGAGAAATATAGAGAAAATGATGTAGACAGACAATCTTAAAGGGCTTTTGGAAAAGGGGATGTGTAATATGACTATTTTATTTCTGCATTGGAAACTAGATTTATAGTGCCTTTACCTGAGACGCTGAAGATGGTCAAGAATGAAATTAGTAGGATGAAAATAACAAAGTTGAAATGAAGAGTTAGTGGATGCATGGGCTCCATGGGAGTGGAAGAGATTTCTGTACTGTACAGGTGCATTTGGTGATCATCAGTATCTAAATATACTTAAAACCATGGGTATGTGTAAGGCCACTGAAGGAAAGTAAATGGAGTGAATAGAGAAAAGGGCTAAGGACGAAATTATAGAGAATATAAAAATGTAGTAAGTAAGCGGAGATGGAAGAGTAAGTGAAGAATATTAAGAGGCAAAGTCAGAGAGGTAGGAGGAAAAACAGAATAGAGTAGTACTCTCAGAAGCCAAGAGAGCTGTTGCATGGAGGAAGTGGTTAACGTTGCCCAATGTTGCCAAAGGTCAAATAAGATTCTAAAAGTATGAGTTGGGATGTCAGAGTACCTACTAGATATTGGTGGAGGGATAAAGGAAATAAGTTATTCAACTCTTCAAGAAGTTCCTAATCTTCCCTCTATATATTTGCCATACATATATATTGTTTACTGTCCATAAAGAGTTAACTATAATGCAAAAAAGAACCAGTTAGGAACTGCAAAAGAGTCCTTTTCATGGGTATTACAATATTGTTGTACTGACCCACAAATTTTGATAAATAAGATGCAGGAGACCACCTCTAAGGTTGCCCTCAATGATCCCCACCTCCTGGTCTTCACACCCTTGTGTAATTCCCTCTCCTTGAATGTGGCTGCTACCAGTGACTTGCTTCTAGAGAAAAGAATGCAACAGAGGTGATGGGATGACACTTCTGAGAGTGGGTAAAAAAAAACTGTGGCTTCCATCTTGGGGCTTTCCCTCTCTCTCTCTCTCTCTCTCTCTCTAAGCTCTTACCCTGGGGAAAGCAAGCTTTCATGTTGTGAGAGGCCCTGTGGACAAGCCTGCAGGTAAGAAACTGATACCTCCAGGCAGACGCTAGCGAGGATCTGAGGTCTACCCACAGCCATGTGACTGAGCTTGGGCATGAATCTGAGGGCTGCCAACAGTCATATGAATGAGCTTGGAAGTAAATCCTTCCTAATTTGAGCCTTGAGATGACTGCAGCCTCAGCCAACACCTTCATTGGAGCTTTGTGAGAGACGCTGAACCAGAGACACCCAGCTAAACTACACCTGGATTCCTGATGCATAGAAACTGTGAGATTTTTTAAAAAGTGTGTTTTTAAGCCACTAAGCTTGGGTGTAATATTTACCTAGCAATAAGTAGCTAATATCTAAATAAACATCAGGTATGTATGTTCATCAAAATGAATTTCTCTGTCCTAAAATACGCCTTCAGCTATAATCTCAACCATGAGTAATAGTACTGTAACACCAGGATTTCTTAAAGGACGCAGTTTGCCTCATACTTTTTAGAATACGAAGTAACAACGGTCCTACTTAACCAAAGTCAACAGCAATTACAGAGTTTTAGAATTTCTTAACATTATAGTCACGTACGTGCTCAGTTCATAATGGAAGGTTAGAGGCTCAAGAGAGGTCATCTTGGTGCATTCATTCCCTGCCAGCCAGGAACAGAACTGGGCTATTATCTCCCTGCTTTCCTGGTGACTGATTCATCACATCTGTCTTTCCTATCCCATACCTTCCTCAGCTGCTTTCTGTTTACTAGACTCAGAAATGCCTTGTCTCCTAATCCTCCAATCCTCATGTATAATCCTGTGCTCAACTCAAATGTTTCTTGATTGTATTGGATGTTATCACATCCTATTGACTGCCTGGAGTTTGCTGTTATCTCTGGAGGGTGTTCATCCTTTTGTAATTAACAGCTTATTTGATTCAATGGTAACAGAGGTCAGGCTGTGTGTATTTTACCATTCTGAGTTTGCAGGGGTATTTGCCCTCCCCTTTGATATCTTTATTTTAATTACTTCTGAGATTTGTGTCTGTATCTGTAGGATGTGGAGTGTGAGTTATTTTAAATATTCCTCTTCTTTTTAATATAGTTTGTGAATACTGTATTCACTCCTGGAAATGCCAAGCCAGGTTTATCAAGCATTTGATTCCTTTACTGATTTTTATTTATTTCGTATTTTTTCATTCAGCTCCATTTTCCTCCAACTTTAACAACCAATTTTCAGTTTGCATATTTTGATGCAGACATCACAAAGGGCTAATAATTCAAAGACGGGTACACCGATTTGCAAATGAGCATATTTAATTTTGTAAACAATTCATGATATTATTCTAGATCATTAAGCAGGACTTATAAGTTGGATGAGGCATAGGTATTTAAAAGTGGTGGGGAAACCCAAGTAGGTAAACAGCTTGAAACAAAGAACCAAGAGAAAATTTCAAAAGCCAAAGAAGGCCATAGCCATGATTCCAAGTAGTCAGGCAAATAATAGAAAACTGCCTACAAAGTCCAGAAGGATGATGAAAATACAGACTGCTGACTTAGTTTCCCTAATGTAACTGAGATGAGGACGGTGCGATGAAATTTGCATTAATATATTTTTATTTAGTAATTTTCTGGGCAGCTATGGCATTCTATAGAGAACTACCCCACTGACATTCTTCTGGACTATCAGCTAGATAATTGCAGACACATTTTTATATTCAGATTATGCTATAAGTAATACAAGTGAACTGTATTTCCTACTCCCATTAGTTTCCTGGATGTTGCTAACATTTTTAAATAGTCAAATTATATGCAAAACTAATTAAAATGTCTCAATAATTCAATAGTATGGTACTGGTACATCAAAACAATGTTACAGTGTTAAAGAGATACAGTGGTTTGCCCAAGATGATGTGGTGGTGCTGACAGCTCTGTAGTCTAGACTCCTGGATTCCTGGATTGCAGGATTCCTGGATTCCATGCCTGGTGGGCTTTCCTTTGCACCACACTGTTTTCAACAACAATGATATGGCAGAAACGGCAAGGCCCTTTGCAGACGAGGAAACAGGACTTTCATAGGCAAATAGGTTTGGGCAAATGCTACATTTCTTTCTCAAAGGGTCAGTGCACATAAAACCTCTTCAAAGTCTTGTAATAATGAGGCCTGTTTTACTTTATTTAATGCAGCGTTTCCAAAGAATTCCTTTTCCATATAACATCCATTAACACTGCTGAGCAGAGCACACTTCAGAAAACTGCTCTAGATTCAGGCGAAAGAAGAATAATTGCCCAAAGTAGGCAGACAAGGAAAGAAAGTGGGGGTTAAGATGTTGTTCTTCCCAAACTCCTTGGGTAATTGCCTCAATTCCCCATTTTGCTTGGTAGTTTTAGGCCTGTAAGTAGATGTGTTCTCATGCCTCTCCCAGTGGCACGCAGCTGAGTCACTGAAGCCTCCCACCTGCAGTCTGGGACCGGCCCAGGTTCTGAACCGAGTCTTCAAATGACAGGGAGTGTGTCAGCAACCCAGCCCTCCAGACATGGCATGTGGAGTTAGTCACATTGACAGTGATCTCACTGAGTCATATGTTGCTAAACTCCCTTGCTATGTTGGCTGAAAGAGGGGGAGGGATTCCTTAATGATTATTATAGCCATCTTAGTGGGTGTTAAGTGATATTTCATTGTGGTTTTAATTTTCATTTCCCTAATGATTAATGACATTGGGCATCTTTTCATATGTATGTATATCTTATATGGAAAAATGTTTATTCAAGGACTTTGCCCATTTTTTAATTGGGTTGTCTTTTCATTGTTGAAATGTAAGAGTTTTTATAGAATCTGGATACTAGACCCTTATGAAATGTATGATTTGCAAGTATTTTACCCAATTATTTAGGTTATTTTTTTCACTTTCTTGATAATATCTTTGTATGCATAGAAGTTTTAATTTGATAAGGTCCAATTTAATCTATTTGTTTTTGTTTGTTTCTTCCACTTTTTGGTGTCATATCAAAGAACCCATTGCCAAACTGAAGGACATGAAGATTTACTCCTATCTTTTATTCTAAGAGTTGTGTAGTTTTAGCTCTTACATTTAGGTCTTTGATCCCTTTAATTTTTTAATATAGTATGAGATAGAACACCAAGTTTATTCTTTTGCATGTCGATATCCAGTTGTTTCAGTACCATTTGTTGAAGACAGTATTCTTTACCCATTGAATAGTCTTGGCACCCTTGTGGAAAATTAATTTTTAAACTTGTCTGGTTTTGTGTTAACAGTCCCATAGCTGCACAAAAGGCCACTGGGCTTTCATATATATATATATATATATATATATATGTTTATTTTATTATTTTTGGCTGCATTGGGTCTTCATTGCTGCATGCGGGTGTTCCCTAGTTGTGGCGAGTGGGAGCTACTCTTTCGTTGCAGTGGGTGGGCTTCTCATTGCAGTGGCTTCTCTTGTTGTGGACCATGGGTTCTAGGCGCCCAGGCTTCAGTAGCTGTGGCTCGCAGGCTCTAGAGCGCAGGCTCAGGAGTTGTGGTGCACGGGCTCAGCTGCTCCACAGCATGTGGGATCTTCCCGGACTAGGGCTCGAACCCATGTCCCCTGCATTTGCAGGCAGATTCTTAACCACTGCACCACCAGGGAAGCCCTGCCACTGGGCTTTTGATAGGGTTTGCATTTACTCTGTAGATTGCTTTGGGCAATAGTATTAAATCTTCCAGTCCATGAACATGGTATGTTTTTTTCATTTATTTATATCTTCTTTAATATTTTTCATCAATATTTTGTAATTTCAGTGTAAAAGTCTTGCACCTCCTTTGCTGAGTGTATTCCTAAAGATTTTATTGCTTTTGATGTTATTAAAAATGGAATTATCTTCTTAATTGTTCATTGCTTGTGTGTGGAAATACAACTGATTTTTAGTTTTGACCTTATATTCTAACAACTTTGCTAAGTTCATTTATTATATCTAATAGTTTTTTGGTGGATTCTTTAGGATTTTTCTATGTATACAATATGTCATCTGTAAATAATTTTACATTTTTCTTTCCAATTTGGATGCTTTTTCTTTTTCTTGCTTAATTTCTTGGCTATATTTTTCAGTACAATGTTGAATAGAAGTATTAAAGGCAATCATCTTTGTCTTATTTCTGATCTTAAGGGGGAAGCTTTTAGTCTTTCACCATTAAGTATAATGTTAACTGTGGGTTTTTCCCAACCACCCTGTAACATGGTGAGGAAGTTCTTTTCTTTTATAGTCTGTTGGTGTATTTTTTAAATCATGAAACAGTGTTTCCTTATGTCAAATATTTTTTTCTGCACCAATTGATGTATCAGGGTATTGCTGGCATCATAGAATGAATAAGAAAGTGTTCCCTCCTTTTCTATCTTTTTGAAGAGTTTGAGAAGGATTGGTCTTAATTGCTCATTAAATGTTTGATAGAATTCACCAGTGAAACCATCTGGTTCTGAGCTTTCCTTTCTTGGGAGATTTTTTGATTACTGATTCAATCTCCTTTCTCATTATTGCTCTGTTCAGATATTCTATCAATACTTTTTCATAATTACATCTAGGTAAGTTGTATGTTTCTAGGAATTTATTCATTTCTTCTAGGTTATCCAGTTTGTAGATGTATAATTGTTCACAGTTATCTCATAATCTTTTGTATTTCTGTGTTATCAGTTATAATGTTTTTTTCTTTCATTTCTGATTTTATTCATTTGAGCCTTCTGTTTTTTTTTTCTTAGTCAGTCTAGCTAACAGTTTGTCAATTTTGTCTTTGCCAAAAATCAGCTGTTAGTTTCATTAATCTTTCTATTGCTTTTCTAGTCTCTATTCCATTATTTCTTCTCTGATCTTTGTTATTTCCTTCCTTCTGCTAACTTGGGCTTAGTTTGTTCTTCTTCTAGTTCCTTGAGTTGTTGTAAAGTTAGATTATTTATTTGAGATTTTTTTTTCTTCATGTATGTGTTTATCACTATAAACTTCCCTCTTAAAACTGCTTCTGCTGTATCCCATGCATTGACATTACTGTCTATCTAGAATATTCAGAAGAATCAGCCAAAAACCTCCTGAAACTAATAAGCAGTTATAGCAAGGTTGCAGGATACAAAGTTCATATGCAAAATGCAATCACTTTCTTACATACCAGCAATGAACAATTGGAATTTGAAATTAAAAATACAGTACCATTTACATAAGCATTCCTCAAAATGAAACACTTAGGTATAAATCTAACTATATATATATATATTCTTATGGATATATATGAATATTCTTATATATATATTCTTATGAATACATGAGGAAAATTACAAAAACTCTAATGAAAGAAATCAAAGAGGAAGTAAATAAATGGAGACATATTCCATGTTTATGGATAGAAAGACTCAGTACTGTCAAGATGTCAGTTCTTCTCAACTTGATCTGTGTATCTGATGCAATCCCAATCAAAATCCCAGCAAGTTATTTTGTGGACATTGACAAACTTATTGCAAAGTTTATATGAAGAGGCAAAAGACCCAGAATATTGAACACAATATTGAAGAAGAACAAAGCCAGAAAACTGATGCTACTTGACATCAAAACTTACTATAAAGCTACAATAATCAAGACAGTGTGGTATTGGTATAAGAATAGACAAATAGACCAATGGAACAGAATAGAGGGTCTGAAATAGACCTATATAAATACAGTCAACTAATGTTTGACAAAGGAACAAAGGCAATAGGAGGGAGAACAAACTGTCTTTCAACAAATGGTGCTGGAACAGCTATAGAGCAACATGCACCAAAAAAAAAAAAAAAAAAAGTGAATCCAGACATACACTTATACTCTTCACAAAAAATAGAAGAAAATGAATCATATACCTAAATGTAAAATGCAAAGCTGTAAAACTCCTAGAAAATAACATAGGGAAAAGATCGTCTAGATTATCTTGGGTTTAGTGATGACTTTTTAGATTCAACACCAAAGACGTGATCCATGAAAGACATAACTGATAAGTTGAACTTGATTAAAAGTAAAAATGTCTGCTCTGTGAAAGACACTGTCAAGAGAATGAGAAGACAAGCCACAGACCTGGAGAAAATATTTGCAGAAGACCTAAGAGATAAAGGACTATTATGCAAAGTATACAAAGAAGTCTTAACATTCAGTGATAAGAAAATGAACAACTTGATTTAAAAATGGGCAAAAGACCTAAATAGACACCTCACCAACGAAGATATACAGATGGTAAATACGGAGGAAACTTAAATGCAAATTACTAAGTGAAAGAAGCCAATCTGAAAAGGCTGCATACTGTATGATTCCAAGTATATTACATTACGGAAAAGGCAAAACCATGGAGACTGCAAAAAGATAATTGATCACAAGGCGTTTTGGGGGTGGGAGGGACCAGGAGGCAGAGCACAGAGGATTTAAGTGGATTGAAACTATTCTATATGATACCATAATGATAGATATTTGTCAAAACTCATAGAATGTACAACACCAAGAGTGAACCCTGATTAAACTATGGACCTTGGATGATAATGATGTGTCAATGTAGGTTCACTGATTATAATGAATGTAGCACTCTGGTGTGGAATATTGATAGTGGTGGAGGCTGTGTGTATGTGGGGTCAGGGGATACATGGGAACTTTATGTACTTCCTGCTCAACTTGGCTATAAATCTAAAACTGCTCTAAAAAATAAAATCTATTTAAAAAAATGCTGCTGCTTTCTCTCACTGCATTGCAGCTGCTTCTTTCTGCATTCATTGCTGTTCACTGTTGTGTTTATGACTAGGTTCTAGAATTCTGCAAAAGTTGACTCTGACAGTTTTTGCCAGCGTATTAGTTGCTTCTGTGGAGGGATGGAGACCTGGAGTTCTGTACTCCAACACTCTCAGTGAATTCTAATGGCCTTTTACTTTGAGTGAAGTTAGGGAGCCACTGGATAGTTTTGAGCAGAGGAGTGATTTGATCTGACATTTTAAAAGGTCCATTCAAGCTTCTATGTCAAGGCTAGACAATATGAGAACAAGTGGTGATCCAGGGAGACCCGTTAAGAGGATATTGCATAATCCAGGAAAAAGATGTTGATAGCTTGCAGCAGCATAATAGCAACAGAGAAGTGATTGGACTCTACGTATAAATGTGTAGATAGAGCCTAATGGTTTGAATGTGAGGTATGAAAGAAAGGGAGACATCCAGGAGCACTTCTTAATCTATTGTGCCTTCACCACATATTAGAATCTTTTTAGGCATAGTATGGTGTGTTGAAAAGTGTGAAAGCTTTGAAATCAGGGGCAGCTGCATGAATTCTTGTTACATTTCTCACCATTAATGTACCTGTCCTAGTCTCAATGACTTCATCTGACATGGTATAGGAACACCAAGCTCTCAAAAGTTGTGAGTGTCAAACAAGATAACAACATAACGTATCTAGCTTTGTGCCTACATTGCAGTAAGAAATGAATAAGAATTAAATTTGTTTTATTTCTCACTCTTTTCTAAACCTGATAACAGTAGGCCCATTTTAGAAGTTCTTTGTAATTAAATCAAGCCTCCATGGATGGAGTTTTTGGACATCTAATTCTGTATACGTTCTAGAAAATTTCAGTCTGCTCTCTTCACAAACACCAAGAATCCACTTCCCCTAGGATGCGAAGCAGACATCAGGTTTGACTCCTAGAATTACGGCCTGTTATAAATTCGAATGATCTCATTTCATTCTAATACGAGACAGCTCCACAGGGGATTACACTGTGGAGATTTCTCTCCCGCCCTTTTTTATCAAAGAGACCTTGGGAACACATTCACATTTTTTCAGATCTTTTCCAATCAATAGTGAAAGCATAATTTTGTAAACCGAGGTTCTTGCGCATTGTCACAATGATTACAAAGAGCTGACTGAGAGAAAAACATTAACCAGAAAAAGAGGGAAAACATACATTTTCCATCAGTGTTGGTCAAAGACATGAGACATTTCTAAATAAATATGCTATACCGATCAGGGACTACAGCGTTCTCAGTGAAAGAGAATGCTTCCCTAGCCATCAAGTTTCAGCCATCGAGTTTCTACAAAGATGAAGAGCTACCCTTGATGGACACAAAGATTATGACAAGTCCATCAAGGAGGTCCTGTTTACCATTCCAGGAACAAGTAGCAGGTAAAACCACAGGAAATTCCTAACTGTTTCCTGGGAGATTGACTGACTCAAAGTTCATTTTTCCAAGCATTTTGCCACGCTAGCCAGCCATAGGCCTAAGGTAAGATCTATGCCTGCTGCTCCCCAAAGTAGATCGACTAACTAAATTTTTTTAATTAATTAATTTATTTATTTTAAATTTTTGGCTGTGCTGGGTCTTCACTGCTGCGCACAGGCTTTCTCTAGTTGGGGTGAGCGGGGGCTACTCTTTGTTGCAGTGTGCAGTCTTCTCATTGCGGTGGCTTCTCTTGTTGCAGAGCACAGGCTCTAGGCACATGGGCTTCAGTAGTTGTGGCACACAGGCTCAGTAGGTGTGGCTCACGGGCTCTGGAGCGCAGGCTCAGTAGTTGTGGTGCACGGGCTTAGTTACTCTGAGGCATGTGGGATCTTCCTGGACCAGGGATCGAACTGTGTCCTCTGCATTGGCAGGTGGATTCTTAACCACTGGTCCACCAGGGAAGTCCTAGACTAACTAAATTATATAAATAATCCTAGGATATATTTACTAGGTAAGAAATATAGAAAGGTCACAGTTCCTTCTTTTGTAATTTTCCTCACTGCTTTCCCATGACAGCTCTTCTATCCACATGCATAGATAAGGACAAGAAGTCCAGCCACAAGTTTGATTTGTTCTATGGGACTTCTCTCTGGGGTTGTCACAGCCTTGGATTATCTCTGGTTCATGTAGAAAATGTGCTGTCTGGGTGTGGAGGACTCCAAAGGTAGGAGACGGGTAACCCTGAAGCTCCAATAGGCCTGTAAGAATTTTACACACAGGAGAAGCACTGAGCTACTTGGAAATTGATGGGATTAAATACAGACCTGAAAAGGCAAAGGGAGGAATATTTTCTGGCCTCAAGGGAAAATAAAAACTGTTTAAAATGTGAGGTGGTATCTCTAGAATGGATTTTTAATCAACAACAGTTCTCATGTAGTCTAAGAGTGAGCCAATGAATAGACTAATACTACTGACTGACATTATGGCCCATTTGTCTGCTTAAGTTGTCTGAAATTTTCAGCTGCCAGCAAAGGATTAATATTGATTTTCAGGCTGTCTTCGTTAAATACCTGCTATAGAGTACCACTCTGTTATTCTCCTTGCCAACTCTTCCCCCCATTGTCACTAGCATTAAAATGAAACCTACCTATTATTACATCAATCATGCCTGGCAAAACTATTCAAAAAGATGAGAGAATCCATCATCTTCACCATCAACAGGAAGCTTGAATTTTTTTTTTCCTTTTTGTTGGTCAACATGGAATGCATGGTACAATTAATTAAGATTTCCTTACAGAACCAATGTAAAAACTGAATGTGAAATACATCTGTGGAAGGACAGTGAGTAGAAGGGGAGGCAAACTCTTAACACTTTGATGGATGCAGGAGCGTGGCTCCACCTTGAGCTGCCACCAGCTCAAGCCATGGGAACAGGCTGCCACATCTGACTCTAGAAGGCTGGGTTTGTCAAATCTGGGCCCAAAAACAGCCTGTGTGAACTTGAACATAATGACTTTGATGAACTCATGACCCTTTTCTGCTCACGTTCTATGGTTGTGCTGTTCCAATTCTCCCAAACACGGCCTTGATATTTCTCATCCCTGCATCTTTCCACAGGTTGTTCTTTTGCCTAGAACACTCCCAGTCTTGTGCTCCTGGTAATATCCTCCTCATCCTCCACGACAATTCCTCAATTCCTCTACTAAGCAATTCCCAGGCTAACCTGGGTAAGCTGGGGACCCCCTGAAGGTGACTTCACTGTCTCTCATTCAAACCTGTGGCATGGTCCTCACCATGTTGAATCACCCCCTAAAAGGCTGTGAACACACTGAGGACAGGAGCTGTCCTCTTTTCAGCTTTGAAACTCCTGAAAGGCATTGTTGAAAAACCTCACAGAGCGGGTATATGATAAATATTTATTGACTGACTGAGTGGGCTTTGAAGTACATGATCCCCACCTGGTTTTCTTGTACAGAATATGCATTTTCTGAGTCTATTTAAAAGGCAGTAAATCGTAATGATTACTAAGATCTTAGGCCGTAAATCAAGTTCTATCACTTCTTAGCAGTGACGTTGGGCAAGTACTAAAACAATAGCTAAACATTACTCAACTGGACCTCAACTTCCTTGTTCTTTAAACTAAGGTTAATAGTAGTACTCAGTAGGGTGAATGTCTAGATTAAACAAGAGAATCCAAGTAACGCACAGCATAGTGCTTGTATATATTGTGATGCATATATTAAACACCCAGCAGTTATTTCCACCTGGAAGCCTTGCAGTAACTTTGCTGCATGTTTAAGGAAATTCATTCTTCTTGTTGCCCTAGAACTTGTTTATCAACAACAGGAAGCCTGAATTTTTTTTTTTCCTTTTTGTTGGTCAACATGGAATGGGTGGTACAATTAATTAAAATTTCCTAAAGGAGTAGTCAGTAGTCCCCAGCCAGTAGTCCAAAAGGATATATTACATGGGGTAATTAAAATAAGTTTATTCCTTATAGCAACAAAATATATTCATTTAGGAAGCTCCTTTCAACAAATATTTATTAATTACTTGTTACCTATTATATGTAGCTTTGTGCATTCAGAGGTAAACAATACACGGCCCCAGCCCTGAGGCAGCATACAGTCTCCAAAGAGATTGTTACGAGAATATACTAAGTGGCTTAGAAAGTTAGGAAGTTGGGATACAAGTTACCTGGTGCCTTTTCTCTTTTATATGTGAGCACAGGCAGTGTTTATAATAAGGATTTGCACCATGCGAGTTTTATACAGAAATATCAGTAAATAAATGTAGGCACACTAATTTAAGACATCTTAATGACCGCTGAAATGATCCATAACAAATAAAAAGGACTCCCGTTATAGTTTAACCATCACATTCTGTACATCTAAGGACGGTTATGAAAGAAGAGGTGAAAACAAATATTTACTGTTATTTACTATCTGATTACCAAAACATGGCATGCCTTACTTAGAATATAAATTTAAAGAATTCAAGGACATTCTAAGGAAGCTTTACTGCATTGAATACAGAGTTCAATCTGTATTTTTAAAATGTTAGTATTTCAAATAACAACTAAAACAAAACAGGTTTTTATTCTTACTTTCCCCATTTTGGGCTCTATTCTCTGGCAATGCACTCACTACTTGAGGGTGTATGGGCTTTGAGGCGTGCTTGTTTACTCATTTTCTCCTTTCCCTGATAAAAGAAATCTTAAATGGCAGTAAAGAGAAAACAAAGACTTCAGGAATACAGTGGCACCTTTCTACTTTACAGACAGTAACAGAGTGTATTCACCCAACAGAAATAGAGTGTATCTATAAAGAACCTAAGCAAAATCTTATGTCTCAAAACCATTTACCACTAATTTTCATGATCAAATTATGTTGTCCTAGGACAAAATCAGGTATAATGTTAAAAGTAATCATAGAGAATTTTGCAAACTTTTAATCACCAGTCATATATAGAAAGTTAATTATGTTCACATGGGATTCATATTTAATACATATCAGTATGTTTTAGGTAACAATGAGGATAACATTCAGTGTTGGTTTCCAGGTGTAAATTCAGAGCGGCAAGGCATATTTTTAGTTTAGTCCAATTGATTGAAGTCTGAAAGGAGACCAGCAGTATTAGCTTAACTAGACCGAGCATCTGGCTAGAGGCATCATCTGGCTTTGATGTATGTCCCCAGTAGTAGGATTCCCTGTAAATCTTCTCAGCTGGCAACCTCTTGAGCTGTCCTTTCTCTACACTGGGACTATTGGAATCTGTTGGCTTTTAGACCTACCTGAAAAATTTTTATTAAAAAAAGAAAACAGCTTGGAAACAGATGCTTAGGGATAGGAAAAGTTGAAGCTACACCAAAAGTTTACTCCAGTAAATCATGTCCAGATGTGTCCTCCCTGAAGTCCCTAAAGGTAAATGTCTCATTTGTCTTCATATCACAGTTGCTGTTCTTATGACTGTTATTTTTACCCCCAAATGGGATTAACTGTTGTGAGAACAGACATAGAAGTCAGAATTCATTCTCTCTGTGTTTCATCCACTTACAAAAAAAAAAAAAAAAAGTCATTGAGCATCCACCATTAATATGTAACTATGGTGGATACAGAGATGAAAAAACACACTATCACAATATCTAACCTCAAAGAGCTTACAAACTACTAGGAGAAATAAATCTTGTAAACAAACAATAACACTGTAAAGCTATATGGGTAAAACCCATACCAAAACATAAGCATAATAATAATAATTTATCTAGTTTAGTTTTCAAAACTAACATTTGTTGAAACTGTTGTTTCCCTTATTTAACAGACCAGGATATTAAAGTTCAAAAAGGTTAGGTGACTTGTTCAAGATCACACAGCAGTGGAGTTTGGATTTTAATCCAGATCGCAGCTCCAGAATCTGTGCTTGTTTCTTCTGTTTTTTCTTCTGTTTTCTTCTGTTTGTTTTAATGATACAGGGGTTATTTCCTGCTTGGAGAGTCAAGAAAGTCATCATGGAAAAGTGAGGTATGAATAGGTCCTCAAGAGATGGGCTGCATCTTTTTCCTTCAGCTTTATTAAAATTGACAAATAACATTGTGCAAGATTAAACTGTACAATGTCATGATCTGATACATATGTATATTATAAAATGATTACCACAATAAGTTTAGTTAACAAATTCATCATCTTACATAGTTATCTTTGTGTGTGTGTGTGTATGTGTGTGGTAAGAATATTTAAGATCTATTCTGTTAGCAATTTTTAAGTATATAACACAATATTATTAACTATAGTCACCATTATGCTAAGTGAAACAGGACAGACAGAAAAAGAAAAATACTGCATGATCTCACTTATATGTGGATTCCGAAAAAGTCAAACTCATAGAAACAGAGAGCAGAATGGTTGCCAGAGGCTCAAAGACTGCATCTTAATAATTTCTAAGATGGTAGAATAGTATGAACAAAAGGCTTGGAGGCCAGTATGTCCCCCTAGTGCTCTAGAAAGAGTGAGTGGTCTGGTTTGGATGGGGTGTAAGGTACATGTACAGGGTAGCAGAAATATAATATCAGAAAGGTAGGTTGGATTCAGATTATTATAGAATTTGAAAAACTAACAAGTCAGATTATTTTCTTGAGCAATGAGACACTATTACATTTATTTTCTTCTTCACCACTGTCCCAAAGGCATTCTTTCTGAGTTAAGAATTCATGTGCAAAGAAGAGGATAAAATGGTTAAAATGAGTGAGTAAAATACTGTATCAAAGAGTGGGTAATCTCACCACTAATAAAGTCCACCATCAGCTAACATAACTGATTTGCAACTTTAGTTTTAAAACAACTTGCTTAGCAGATAAGACTGCTTTCATGTTTACTTTTTATTATCCTTCCCATTGGTATAGGTACCAGTCATCCAAAGAAAGAGATGAACTTTCATTCTAAATTTAGCAAGAGAGCAAGTAAATAAATTAATTGGGGATAAATATAGAGGCAATTAGAAAGAATGTTAGGCCTAATATTTACATACCAGTTTTTAAACGATCATTTCAATGTCTACTTCAATTGGGAAAATGTATTATGTATTATGTTCTGTTAAGGGACATAATTCTTTCTGAAACATTGTGAAAGCTCTAATAAAAATTGGGAAGTACTATTTTATCTGCCATAGACCTTAAGTACTATGGGGTTCAACATTCAGGATATATTTGCAATGGTTACTAGCTTAGGGTGTCAGCTTATTTCCTATATTAGCTGAGATGCAGAAAGTGTAACTGCATAAATAGTCATGGTTGACAATGACTTTACAGCTGTGGGATTTCCCCCCTCATTCCTCCATTTTTCTTACTTCATAATGCTTGAGTGTAACTACTTATATTAAACTACATCATTCAGTAGACTCTCATTTTTCTCACATTATAGTTCCAACAGAGGTCAAACAAATGCAACTCTTAAAGCTACTTTATTCTTTTGTATGGCAGGAAATGGAATTATCATGGTAATTGGGAGAAGAGGGAAAACTTTCCTAGCTTTCATCCTTGCTTTGGAGGCAGGAGTGGAAAGGGAAAGAAGAGGGAAGTGACGGCTATACCATTACACAGAAGCAACTGCAGTAGCCAGTTACTACAGAGTGTGATTTGAGGGGCCTCTGACCCCCAAATATCTTCCTAATTAGGCACTGAAATTGCCACAAGTAGAAGTTCTTCCTAGGGGTTTTTAGGAATCCTTTGCATCTTTACTGTTTGAAGCATTTTATTAACAAGAAGATCCAATATATAATTAAAATGCCAAGAGAAGAATATCTTATTTTAAAAATATACTACCACTCATTGTCATTCATCAGAAACAAGAAACCATAAGAAAGAGATTGGGAAGGGAGCCAAGAAGAAGAAGGTAATGCAAGGAAAGCATGAGCAGTGTAACCAGGGTGTGTGTGTGTGTGCGTGTGTGTGTGTGCGTGTGTGTGTGTGTGTGTGTGTGTGTGTATGTGTGTGTGTGTGTGTGTGTGTGTATTTGGTGCAGTGGACAGAACATAAAATGATTAGTGCTTTCAATGATGTGTAGTGTATTAGTTCAGACCTGTCAAGAAGCAGATATCCAGACAGGACTAGACAAGCAGGAGGTTTATTAGGGGAGAGAATAAGAGAAGATGGGGAGAGGAAGCAAGAAAACCATAATGTAGGTCTGACACCTATGGAAGGACAAAGGGAAGGAAGAAGGATAGAGTAGGAAGAGTTGTGAACTGCAGTGCGGTTCCAGGAAAGATTCAGCCAGGCCATGGGAAGCCCTTAAGCTGAAGTCACTATATCAGGAGTTCTGCAAATCTCACTGGGATAATCCTGCCTTAATCCAAAGCTCAGGCATTGGCTGGGAGTAGCCTGTGAGAAGTGTGGCTTTGGTGCAAATGTGATTGTTGATCCCAAGGGTCAGCAGATGGGGCCATCAGTCAGTGATGCTCTCTAATATGAGTGGTCTATTTTCATAGCCACCCAAAGTAGCAATTAAAAAATCAGCATTTTCTATACTAATTTGCCCCTCAAAATTATTATGTTGAATATAACCAGAAAAAAGCTTGTGATATTTATTATATCACATTTCTACTATATAAGAAATTTATTGTTTCTGTATTATCATATACAATCACCTTTTTATAATATAAAAATGAATTAAATGTGTAGTGTCTTTTGTTTTTCTTCTAACTACTTGCTTTGAAGAGCATCACAAAACCCAAGGGCTATTGTTCTCAACATATTCATACTTCAACACATTCCTGGGAAAGGAAATCCCCCATCACTAATAATGATTTTCCTGGAAGTGATTCTCAGCCCTTGTGGTGGAGATACTCCTCAGATATTATAACATTATTTCCAAATTGGCATGTGGTGGGATAATTTGAACTCTACTAGCTATCACCATCACCACCAAACCTAATGGATGAGTTGCCAGTTGT
Source organism: Tursiops truncatus (assembly GCF_011762595.2). NCBI lineage: Eukaryota > Metazoa > Chordata > Mammalia > Artiodactyla > Delphinidae > Tursiops > Tursiops truncatus. Next base: position 74,601,199 of record NC_047039.1, on the reverse strand, counting down.
ACAGTGACTGTACCTGCATTTTATTTTTTTAGAATTTTTTTTTGATGTGGACCATTTTTAAAGTCTTTATTGAATTTGTTACAATATTACTTCTGTATTATGTTTTGGTTTTTGGCCCCGAGGCATGTAGGATCTTAGCTCCCCGACCAGGGACCGAACGTGCACCCCCTGCATTGGAAGGCAAAGTCCTAACCACTGGACCGCCAGGGAGGTCCCTGTATCTGCATTTTTAAGAAACATCCTAGGTTTGTGCACATCCCTACTGAGGATTACTGCTCTAGGGAAGTTAAATTCAAATTTGAACGTGCATAAAAATAACAAGACAGGGAGGCTTGTTAAAAACACATCTGTTTCAGTAGGTCTGGGGTAGGTACTATTAATGAGCATTTTTAGTAAGCATCCTAGATGATTCAGTGTAGTAAGGTGGGTCACAGAAACATATTTCCAGAAACTCTACATCAGGGACATGGTTGGATATCCCTAATTTATAATGAAAAAAGTCATCTAGACCCAATGAAGCCATGTAGTAGAATGGGGCATGGGCAGGGTGCAGAGTGAGGGCACCAGCAGATGGAGAAGTAGCAAGATGGTGAAACAGAAGGAATGAGAAAAACCAACCGAAGGATGGAGAATACATATGATCTATGTCTAAATTCACCAATATATCTATATATCCTATCAACAACTTCATCAGGAAAATCGATTTCAGTTTGGAGAATGGAAAGTAATGCATCAAAAAATAGTTATTCCTTTACATCTTAGCGTTTTATTTCCCTCTGGACTAAAATAATGGAATATATATATATATTATATAATTACATATATTCTCTGTATATAATTTGTGTGTGTATATATATATACATATACACTGTTTTCTAAGGTTTTCTTAGCTTTACTTTAGATATAAAGGAATGGTACTGAGCTTGCACATATATTTTATTATTTATTGTAATATAACATATTATATAAATCTGGCCATTTGTACCCCTATAGAGTAGAAGGCAAGAGCTGTAATTATCATGCAAAAGTACCTGCACAATTACATTAGCATAAGTGTAGCTTTATCCTTGTTTTTACATTTTTCAAACTATAAATCAAATATGAGTGCCTGATGAAAAGCTGAGGATAGCAAGCAGATGATAAACCATTTTACCAGGGGGGCAGAGATTCATTTTTATTTTTTAGTTTCTATGTTATTCCCAAGCACCTTTTTTGAATGCTGATACAGAAAATAACAGTACATGCTGCATGACAAAAGTGTCGACATGTCCATACCCCTTGGCTTGTGTCCCCGTTGCCATCACCCAACTGATATTATTGTGACATTTTGACATTGCATTGTGACACAGTGACCTGGCGCCTCCAGCAGCCTAGAAGGACAAGCTGATGAAGGCACATGGCGCATTAGGAAGCAGTGAAGCCATTCATTACTGTTACGGAGAGAAAGTCTGCTCTAGAGACAAGAATTCTTATCTAACGCATGAGACACCCTTGATTCTCTTTCCTGCTCTGCTACTGATCTACTGTGAAATCTGTAACGAAAATTTTTTTTTTAAACATCTTTACTGGAGTATAATTGCTTTACAATGTTGTGTTAGTTTCTGCTGTATAACAAAGTGAATCAGCTATATGCATACATACATCCCCATATCTCCTCCCTCTTGCGTCTTCCTCCCACCCTCCCTATCCCACCCCTCTAGGTGGACACAAAGCACCGAGCTGATCTCCCTGTGCTATGTGGCTGCTTCCTTTAGTGATTCAGTTTTTCTGTCTGTGAAATGGAAATGACCCAACATACATGATTTTTTTTTTTTTAATTCTAGGGCAGTGATTGCATTTCCGCCCATTCTTGGTAAACAGAAATTTTGGAAGGGCACACTTTGAGGAACTAAATTAAATGATGATCCTGAAACAGGAGCGAAGGAGACAGGGCACAACCTTTTAAAGAATGACATAGCCCAAGGACATGACATAACCTGATTAGAACCAAATAGGTCCAAGATGGCAGACAAGTCAACCTCCATTAGACCTCGAACCTCAGTATACACTTATTTTAACACATCAGCTAACTGACACACCCACCAGCACCATGACAGTTCTGAAGCCGACCAGTCAAAGATGAAAAAGTGGGCAGTGGCCCAATTCCTGGAAACCCCCACCCCTTTCCCCAAATAACTGGAATACTCCTCCCACTCATTAGCCTATGAAATTACCCACCCCTATGAAAACTGACAACCCCATACCCCGGTGCAGCTCTCGCCTTCTGAGATGGCCCACACTCTGTCTGTGGACTGTGTTTCTCTCTCAATAAATCCACTTCTTACCTATCACTTTGTCTCTCACTGAATTCTTTCTGCCATGAGACATCAAGAACCTGAGCTTCGTTAAGTCCTGAAACCAGGTGTGTGAACTCAGTTGGAAGACTGTGGGTTTTGGCCGGGTTCGAGTCCCGGCACGTGGGTTCAGGTCCCAGTCTGAGTTGCATGGTTTCAATCACACATGACAGACTTCAGTACTGTCATAGTTTGGGAATAACTAAGTACTGTCCTGACTTGCTCTCATCTATGCCCTATTTTAAAGGTTTCTCATGATAGTCTAGCCATGAAATCCTTCTACGGTCTGCTTAATATTAAACCTTGCCCCTATATATTAACAACAGCAAGCTACATCTCACTCTACATGGCATTACATATCACACTCAGCTCAAAATTCCACCTAACAGATCTTCTTTGGTAAAATGCAGCCTCTTCAACTGTCATAAAATGATTATTCGTTGGTTCTGGCAAGCAAGGCTGGTCTTGGAGATCATGTCACAAACTCAGATGGAAGTCTCCTTCTGAAGCCAGGACTTTTCTCAAGTGCCTATCGGTCCAGCTTATGACCTATTGTGCAGACTCAGCCTTTCCATATGGAAAATGAGATCAGGGACCTCTGGGCTTGAAGTCCAAGCCATCTCAGGTCATCTGAGAGCAGGAATATTTTGGAGCCCACAGTCCCTTAAGGAGCAAATGCTGTCAGTAAGATCAAGCCCAGTCACTAAGAGTGTCCATTTATTCCGCAGCCAGTGGCAGAGCTGAAACTTGGACCTTTCGTTCCTCAGCATTTCAGAGGCAGGGTAATGAGCCATGGGGGTAACCGCAGCAGGAATTCTGTAATCAAGCCACAAGGGGGCAGGGAAACATGCTGACTTGCCACCTCAGCCAGGGGAACTTGGTGTAAGCTGTATTTTGATAGCTTTGTTTGTTTTCTTAGCTGTCCAAAGAGCATGCTAATAAGCGCAGTCACAGAAGAAGGGGAAGATGGGATTAAATACCAGGGAAAGTCATCAAAATGAAAGAATGGGATAAGCCTCACAACTATTTCCAAAGCTTAGCTATTTCCTGTCCAAAGCCAAGTTCCCTTTATTCTGTAAAAGATGAGTAAAATGAAGGCAAAAGCATGCTTATTCCCTTGGCGCCCTGTATTAGCCAAGTACTGCTAACAGCAGAGTTTGATGAGATGAATTACTAGATGCCCCATAACCCTTTTCTCTTTAACATACAAACCTCATCTAGTTATTTTTAAAGGGGTTCTGTGCCTGTTTCTTAGTGCCTAAAACTCACTGCTTCCAACCACAACAGCAAAAACAAGAACAGCAGGAAAAAAAACACAGTTAGATCCTTACAGGAAAACATTGCAGAGCTCAGTTACCATTGATGAAGGAGTGGCACTTACCAGGGGAAAGCTGGACTCTTGACTTTTTATTACCAAACCAACTAGGATACGTCACAAATATCTTACATTGGTCATGGAAGAAATTTCATTATTTATGAAACATTCAAGAGTGCCACTAATAATGTTTATATATTCCAGGATAGAACCATGTTCGCTGATTTTTATTTTGGTATTTTTATATTTAATTTTCTTTTTAATTATAGAATAATTTAAAATATAGAGAACACCGAATATAATGAACACTCATGAATTCATCATCCTGAATTAATAGATGAATATTAACATCTGCTAGCTCTGTTGCTCCAGGGCGCTATTCCTTTTCTTTTCTTAAAGAAACGATATATTACAGCTACATCTAAAGCTCCCCATCTGCCTCCTTTTCTCCTCTCGGTCCTCTCTCCAAAGGAAACCACTTTTAAGCTTGGTGAGTATCATTCCTATTCATTTGTACATTTGCACAGTAAAAGCACGGAAACACCCAAACTGTCCCTGGATGCCAGAATGGAGAAACAGACTGGTTTATTCATGTAATGTAATGTTATTTAGTAGTTAAATAATGGATAAGTCCAAAAATCCATAAATAGGAAAAAGTTACAAAAGGATGCAAAAATATACTGTTTATGTAAATTTTAAAAACATATACCAATAATATAATCATTTATGAATACCTATACATGTAGCAATTCTACAACAATGTGAATGTGTTTATTTTTCAGTGTAATGTTTAATATTCTTTTATGTGATTTGGTTTTGCATGGCTGTTACGCACTGCTATAGACTGAATGTTCATGACCTTCCAAAATTAGTTAGTTGAAGCCTTAATCCCTAATGTGATGGTATTTGGAGGTGGGGCCTTTGAGGGGGCTCTGCCCTCATAAGTGGAATTTAGTGTCCTTATAAAAGAGGCCCCAGAGACATCCCTCATCTCTTCTGCCATATAAGGTTACAGCAAGAAGATAGCAGTCTATGATCCAGAAAGTGGGCCCTCACCACACATGGAATGTAACTTGATCTTGGACGTCTCAGGCTCCAGAACTGTGAGAAATAAATTCCTGAGGTTTATAAGCCACCCAGTCTGTGGTATTTTGTTATAGCCGCCTGAACAGACTAAGACATGTACTCTGACAGGAGTTGTGGAGGATAAAACACAGATGATTTAGGATCCCTACCCTCTAATATGGGCAGTAAGATTAAATGCAAAGTAACAAGTAACATGAAAGAAAAGAAATTAATTATCACATCAGTAGGGTAGCACCTCACAGTCATTTAAACAAGTCTGAGCAAGTAATGTGGTATTTAATAAATGTTGCTGATTATTGCCCCACTTAATAGATGGGAAAACTGAGGCTTGACTAAATTAATATACCCCAAATCAGTGTGAGCAAAGGGGCAGAGTCAGGATTGAAACCTGTATTTATCTGACTCCAGACCTGTTCCTTTCACTAGATCTTATTGTACTAATTGGACCTATTTGTTAGTTCTGGTGAGAAAAGACAGGTTGTTTTTTTTTTTTTGCGGTACGCGGGCCTCTCACTGCTGTGGCCTCTACCGTTGCGGAGCACAGGCTCCGGACGCGCAGGCTCAGTGGCCATGGCTCACGGGCCCAGCCGCTCCGCGGCATGTGGGATCTTCCCGGACCGGGGCACGAACCCATGTCCCCTGCATTGGCAGGCGGACTCTCAACCACTGCGCCACCAGGGAAGCCCGAGAGTTTTTTTTTTAATTAAATAAATGTTTCAGGACTAAAGACAATGCTATAGGGACAGAAAACAGATCAGTTATTGCAAGGGATATGGGTGGGGGTGGACTATAAAGGGGTTCCAGAGATGTTGGGGGTAACCAAAATGCTCTATATATTGATTGTGGTTTCATTTGTCAAAACTCATAGAACTTTAAAAAAAAGAATGAATTTTATTCTAGGTAAATTATACCCCAATAAAACTGACATTAAAAAAACAAAAACAAAAAACCAACATAATCGCCAAAGGCTCATGAATAAACACCTTGTTCTGGGTACAGAGACACTTTTCTCTTGATCACTCTTGACAATTTATTCCTGCTAAAACGTTTGGGCAGAATTTCAGAGAAGAGTCCTAGGTCAGTGCCCACAAAGTCAAATAAAATCTAGCCTGTTTCCACAGCAGCTTCTGTTTGACAAATCAAGAAAAGTGGGCCTCCGTTAAGTAAGACCTTTCCTTTTGTTGAAGGTGGAGGTGAGAGCACATCTGAGAAGCCCTGCAGTGTTATCCAGGGAGCCCTTCCAGTTGAGCGGACCTCAGGTGTTCAGACAGCCTTACTGCCTCAGAGAAGGGAGGCTCCCCACGCCCCAGGAGACATAGCACACCTGAGCTGTCCTCTTCTGAGTCCCCATCGGCATGGTCCCTGCAGATCGCACACTGAAAAGCATATGCATCTTGCAGGAGGAAGGAAACCTCTCTAATCTCTAGCCTGAATATCCCACAGAACAGCTCTCAAATCCTAGTGGCCTAGATCCTCTGATGATTGCTGGGACAGAGGCAGAAAGACAATGTGGGAAGCAATTTAATCAAGGCAGTCAGAGCTATCGCCACAGACTAAAGTCATTCACAGTGCAGCCCAGGACTTTTGGTCTTCCTCCCTCTAAGCGGCATTTCTTTGTTATGCAGGGTTGAGGAGTCTTAGCCATTCTTTGAGTCAGTCGTAGAACCTAGCAGGCTAAGATATTAACAAGCATAAGAGGTATTACCTGCCTCGCCATATCAGGAGGCTTGCACGACCCTGGAGGCTTCACGTATTTCTTGTACTTTCCTGCAGGAATTAGTTAAAACTGCCAACGTGAAAAGTATTTGATTTAGATTAATCTCACTTTTCTAAGCAGGAGAGCCTCATTACTCTGACTGGTTGACCTAGCCATGCTGCCCTTCTTGCTTGAGGAAGGAGGAAAAAGTTTCTGGTTCATAGATCTTGATGGATAAGTAAAATAGGTCATTATCATCCTTTCATGAAACCCATGAAAAGCATAGAAACCAACTGGTTAGAGCCAAGTCAATGCAAGGGATGGTAATCCTACAACATTTCACCATCTTCAGCAAGACCAGAAACACTGAAAAGAAATATGCAAACACCATGTCCTCTGTGCATTAATTCTTCCAGGACTCTGGATCATGACTGGCCAATGTTTTAGGTCCAGTTAAAACCAGCTGGAAAAAAGGCACCATTAAAGATTTCAGAAGGCTTTATTTTTTACAAAGAGGAAAACGACTACAACCACAAAAACTTCTTTGAATTGATTCTAAGTAGGAGTTTGCTTTATGAACTGTCTCTAAACTGAAGCTGGAAGGATGCCCTTTTCAGAGAAAGTAAATTACCAGAGATAAGACCTAAAATGGTAGTTCTCAAACTCAACGGTGCAATCCAATCTTCTGCAAACTTGTTAAAATGCAGATTCTGATTCAGTAGGTTTAGATTCTGCATTTCTGACAAGCTCCCAGGTGATGCTGTTGATCTACAGAAACTACGAGAGATCTAACTAAAAAGCTATTTGCAAACTGAAGGGCCTGAGCCATGCAAATTATTCAAATTATTCATTGTAACATAGACATTCACTGTCGATTTGTATTCATATTTTTGCTAAAACCTGGTATTAAACTTCTTTTTCTTTCACTTATCTGATAATTTATGGACAGCTATCAGGTTGCCTGGCACAGCGCAAAGAAGCTAAAATAATCTTGGCCAGTCACTGACTCACTTACTTTGAGATATATTTTTTATTTCCTTGTCATGAGGATAAGTTCACAATGATATCACCTTTCTAAATGCATACGAACATTTGTCCAATCATCACTCCTTTCCCTCCCAAATCAGAACTGCTTCTCTCCAAATCTTTGAAATTTTTTCCTCTGGAGAAACCTGTTTTTTAAGAAAGTGCTATAAAAACAATGTGGTCAACCTGCCTGAATCCATTAGAATACTGCTCTATGTGGCCTGAACGTGGATGACTCAGATTTTATAAAAACATTGACATAGATGAATTGGAAAAACAAAGAAACAAACAAAACCCCATAAATTAACCAATATTACAAATTTGTTGTTTATTTACTTAGAAAGGGACAGGCTATGAGAACAGACAAGTGTTCAAAGATTTTATTTTAATTGTATAAAATCATTAATAGGTACTATTTCTAGGCATAATTACATATTTTAAAACCAAGGAGAAGAGGTGGGTGTTTCTGAAATCTTGAGCAACAACTGGACCCAGTTTTCGTGGTTTAGACTCACATAATTAGCAGTTTAATTTCCGCTGTGGCTAAGTTAGCCTTAAGATTTCATTTAATAACAAGCACAGTTTTACAGCCAGAAGCAAGGTTCCAGCGCCAGCTTCAGCTCAGCACTGCCCTCTGCCGGTCCCCAAGCGATTCACGCCGCCCTGCTCCACGTAAAGGCATCAAATTGCAAATTGCAACTGGGCTGCCCAAAAATTAATTGCAAGAGAAATGGAGAAGTATAATTCATTTAAAATTCACTTTAATGAGACTTTTATTTTTAGCTGAACAACAACAAAAAAGCATGAAAAATTATATCGCTAACTGCCTTTTCTCCAGTCTCCCAGACAATACTCATTATCATATTAGCCTTGAAGTAGGTTTCCCTTTCACACTACTTAGCACAATTATGTCGACTACCTCCGTGCAAAGGATGGCCAAAACAACTGTTGCTCTAAAGAGCATTTTTTACCTGTTAAGCAACCAAATTAAGCATGGGCCGTTTTATGCCTGGCAAGCTCAGTTTTGACCTTATATCCCAATCTTTTTATGCAATTATTTTGTAAGGGGGGGATAAGGTTTCTTCTTTGCCCACAGGGCCAGTCATGTTGTGTTAACACTGAGCATGACTGGCCACCCAGAGTTGGAGATGTGTCTTGAAGATTCCTGCTAATGAGCTGACAAACGTCAAAGCTGCTCTGTTCAGTCTGTCCTCCTAGTCTTCACTTTGCATCAGAACTGAGAGATTTGACAATTATATCAGTCTTTCCAATCAAAATTCCAAAAGGGCTATATGGCAGGTACAGAAATACTATTGCTGTGTTATGTAAAGTATTCCCATTCTGTCTGAAATAGGAATCAGAAGACTTCACTAGGATTTGGAGACAACAAATGAATATTCCTACTGAAAGTGCAGGTAGATTGGAAGTACAAGAAACAATGGTGTCCCAAAGCATTGATGCTACATGAGGCTGTATCCTTCTATGTGCCCCACCAGTTGCCTCCGATAGAATTTTCTGGGCCAAGATTCTGCGGATAAAGAATCCTGTCACTAAAGCCTATTATTTACCAGAATTTATAAAATTTGGACTTTGTTTGAGACTGGGGCTTATATGTCAGCTCTGGTGCTTTATTAGCCATATGGTTTGACCTCAAGTAAATGTCTTCCATTTCGTAAGTCTTGGTTTGCTTATCTGTATAAGTAAGGTGATAATATGACTCATGTAACATAGGTGTTAAATTAGATAAATTGTGAAAATACACAGAGTCGAGCACCTTAATATTCATAAATTTGGAACTGGAGCTACAAGATTGTTGGGAGAGGGATGGAAAATTAGGGCTGCACTGAAGAGGTGGATATATCCAAGAGTCTGGGCTTTCTGATGTCCAGGTCAGGATGTGAATCCTAGCCCCACCTCTTTCACTCACTTTGGGAAAGTTATCTTTAACTCTCTTAAACCTCAGTGCCCTCATCTGTAAAAAATGGATAATGGTAATTCAATCTCATGGTGTTACTGTGAACGATAAAAGGAAAGTCACCATCATAGGGCCATATTTACAGTAAGTGTTTCTACAAGTAGTAGATGTTTGTATGGAACTCGGCTGATTTGGGGCCCTTTCTTCAAATTACAGAGACAACATTTTGATTGGCTTTACGTCCTTGCATATTGCAGAGCTAAATGTTGTAATCACATTGCTCCATTTTAGTTCGTAATAAGGTTAACAATATTTTGTCTTAACAAGTTAATAGTGACAAAGAGGAAAAAGAGCTGCTTAGGGAAAAAGTCTAATCTGTAGATGGAGAAAGTCAGCCAGTGTCTGTCTGTAGAGCTCTTAGGCTCTGTGCTGGGAGGCTAAGGAAGAATCTTTATAGCTGGTTCACAGAATTCACTGGATGCAGAACAATGACCTTGACTATTTTCACCTCATATTTTCCTCCTCTTTTAAAGGGCAATGACCCAACTAATTTATAGCTCTGATTCCAGGGTACCTGAGAAGGGAGAACATCACTGCAGCTTCTGTCTGCATCTGGTACCAATGCTACTTAAGGAACAATTCAAAAACCTCCCGGGTGGAGAAGGGGCTGCCTGTTTTCCTGCACTGTCTCCTTCACATTAGCATATTCCAGGAGAAAAAGAAGAGAAGGCGATAGATGCACAGACTGATGAAGTTTTAGAAGGCCAATAAATGATGTTTTTCTTCCCTGCCTGAGTTTGGAACCAATTAAGAAACAGATAGGAGACAGACAGCTAAGGGAAATGAATTACATTAAAATCCAGTTATCAAAATATTTTTAAAAATTTGAGATATAATAATATGTGTGTTTCTTCATTAGCACGTTAATGATAAGATCCAGCACAGGCCTAATAATTACCATATTTCAAAGTTGCAATGAGTGTTAGTGACAGTTTGAGATATCTGCAACCACTGACATGAGATATGAAAATACCTCTGATTTCTACTGGTGATGTAAATAAATGCTTAATACCACTCTGGCTTATTGTCCATAATGGAGGGAAATGCTAAATTTCAGTTAGAGATCAGTGAAAATAAAGACCGAATTCTTTTTTTTTTTTTTTTCCTCATCCAAGTTCATGAACACTCAGTTAAGGACACTTGAAGAACCACTTGAGATCAGTGGTTCTCAAACTTGCGAGTATATTAGAATTACCTGGAGGGGTTGTGAAAACACAAATTGCTAGGCCCCATGCCCAGAGCTTCTGAATCAGTAGATCTGGGTTGGGAGTTGAACATTTACACTTCTTACAATTCCCAGATAATGCTGCTGCTGCTGATCCAGAAACCCCCCCTTTGAGAACACTGCTCTAGACGAAGGTCCTCCATGTAGAAACCCTTAGAATGGGGACTGTGTTCTCCCTGAAACTGTCAAACCCTAGCATCTCAGGGATCCCCACGCAGTTTTCAAAGACAGTAGATAGAATACAGATGGATATCAGTACCATTACAGCTACACACTTTCTATTTTAAGAGCCAGCTCAAATCTTACCTCTTCCCCAAAGCATCCCTAATAACCCTAGGTTGAAGGGACCCTACCCCTCTCTCAACTCCTCGAAACCTTTAGCTTTTGTTCTGTACCAAGGCCTTGGGAACACTTAGTATCAACTGGCCCATCTTCCTTTCATTTATCCTGGTAGTTTATTCCCCTTTCCTTAACTAGATTTTATGCTCTATGGAGAATTAGTCCCTGTACTAACATTAACACTCTCCACATTTCCCTGTGCACAGATAGTTTTGAGATGTACTTGTTGATTATGCTGTCTTGTGAACCTGCAGTTGGGTTCAACCAGTCAACCACACTGTGGGTTAATTTGCACTGATACAAAAAGTGTACAGCTAGATCTTGTTGCGACGTTTAGGTTGCAAGTGACGGAAAACGTAATCCAAACTGACTTAAATTTAAAATGAAACTTAATGATCAATTATACATATGCCTTCCGGTGCAATTTAATGCTGAGATTCTTGGTGCCATCAAGCCTGTTTCCCTGTGCTTCACTTTTACGTATTTTGCCCTTCTCTGTACATTCGATGGGCTGGAATCAGAAAGAGAAATGGTCATACTAGTTCTAGAACTCACACTTCAACTCCATGCCATCCAGAGGAAGAATGGCAGCCTCTTCTTGTAGCTTTACCTAAAGTATGTGAAAACTTCTCTCCCAGAAACCCCTAGCAAATGCCTCTTCATATCTCATTTGTCCACACTGGGTCACAACCTCGCAAGTAAAAATATCAGCCAGCATGAAAGGAATCTTTTTGTAGTTAAACTCCTCTACTTTTCCATTAATGGGAAGGAGGAAATGCCCAAATCAAATCAGCCTGCTGTCATCATGAGAAGAGGGGAATAAATCGATTTTGGAAAATTAAAAATAGCAAATATCTTCTACCATAGCTTTCTAGTTTCTAGCTTTATATTTTAAGCTAGAAAACAACCCATGGACTAGAAGAACTAGAAGGTCCCAAAGGAAAGTACTTTGATCAAATTCATGGCTTCAGACAGGTATGAACCTAAACTATAACAAATCTATAGTCCCAGGAGTGGAGACTTGACCACTGAAAGCCAGAAGATCTAGGACTGAGTGTGCCTTTAGCCACAGGTAGCTGAATGACTCTGCATGTAGGAATATATCACTCTGTACCAGCCTTTCTATCTTTAAAGTGAGGATGTGACAGTGGAACATGTCTAAGGTTTTAGTTTATGTTAGGGCAGCTGTTAGTCTATGCTTGTGTGTGTTTGTGTGTGACGTGTGGTGTGGTGTGGTGTGCGTGTCTGAGTGTCTATGGTGGGGGTGGGTGGGTGCCCTTGTGAGATTTTCCCCATTACTGGAATTTTTACTAATCTCTTTCACTCTATCTTCTATGAAGAGCCATCAGACATATGATTAGCCAAGACATATGTTTCTGAAGTTTGTCTTTGCTGTTCTCAGCTTCCTGAGTTGTGTCTTATGCATCCCCCGACTCCTAATTGGTCATCTCTCACCTTTTTTATAATACCCTTTTCTCCCTCTAGGTTCTGAGATGATTCTGAAAAATATTCACACTAAAGTGTGAAGAATTAGCCACCAATAGAAATGCCAACTTTCTCAAGGTATAAGAAAATGGTAACTTAAAAGACTGGCTTTTTAATGTGATAAAATGGAAAGAAGGCAGGTTCTGAAGCTGACAAACCCAGCTTCAAATACGGGCTACACAACTGATTTTGTGACTCTGGGTAAGTGACACGGCCTCTCTCAGCCCCAGTTCCTTCACTGTAGGATGAAGGGGATGGTGACTTCATGCAGGGTTCTGTAAGAAGGTATAGGACATGAATGATGTTCAGTTCATACAAATGGCTCAATCCATCTTAGTTCCCGTTTCTAAAAAGGGAAATGGTAAAAATTCAGATATCATTCAGCAGTTACAGCTGGGAGTTTCTGAGATGATAGGTATGGTTAGCCCCCTTGGAATCATTCCAAGCAAGTTATTTAACATATGTATACATTGAGCTAATCCTACATCCACTATCCAACTCTTATTGTGTCCAGAATCCTGCCCTTATTCTTCTTGTATACATGAAGGACAAACAAAATTTGTTCCTTAAACAACTAATTTTTTTTTCCATTCTCAAGTACTATCAAGTAACTCAAACTGAGTGAGCTCAAATATTTTAAGCCTATCTTAAACTTTGACATGAAGCCTGATGAGGATGGTGGGAGGTGGTATTATGATTTTAGTTTGGGAATTCAGCCAACTTTCACACTTGTGTGAATAATAACCTCTGCAATTGGCTTATTCCCATGGTCTCATCTGTCTTGTGCCATCTTGAATCTTTATCTCTCATTGTAGACCCCTACCCTTTTCTATTTCAAGTATGTTTAAGAAGGAAGGACATTTCCCTCACTATCATCATTAACTTGAAATTGTATTAGCAACTCTTCCCACACAAAGAAGCAAAGGTTTGTCCTCTCCTCAATGGCCACTAGGAAAGATATTATTAACTAGATTGACCACAGGGGAATCCCCCTCACTGTTTCCTTTCAGTTTGGTCGCCTTTTGAGTATAGTCTTGGAGCTAGCCTGTATCTCCTTGATTTGTTAATAGGAATGTCACGTAAGATGAAATCAGAATCAAAACTCCAGCTGAAGTCCAGGTAGATTACAACTGTTGCTTTCTCCTTATCACCCTGGCATGTCACTCCAGCACGGAAGAAAATGAGATTGGTCTGGACAATCAGATTTTCACAAAGCTGTTGTGGTTGCAACTCAGGATCATGTTTTCTCACAGAAGGTTGCAAATTGATAGTTTATTTCTTCAAGTACCCTTGCAGACCTGGAGCTTGGAGTCACCAAGGATAATTCTTTTTCTCTTTATTAAATTTTGGCAACTCTTTTTTATTTGCTGGCTTTCAGAGTTTTTTTCTCTGTACTCTACAAACTTTTATAACAAGGTGGAAAAGCTGTAGATACTCTCTGTTGAGAAGGCACAAATATCAGAGTTACAAGTTATGTCAGTTCTGCCTTTTCAATGTTTTTCGAAGTTTTCTCCTTCTTGTCTTTCTAATTTTAATACCTTAGTTTAGGCCTTAACCATCTCTCATCTCTACGCTGTATAGTTGAGTATATATATACTTCCTCCCACAAAATTTCCCTCAATTCAGTCCATTCTTCACACTTCAGACAAAAAAACTAAACTAGAATTAAAAAATAAAATCCCCAAACCAAAAAACCAAAACCCAACACCCAACAAGAATAACAGGGAGCCCAATCAAGTTATACCATGACCATGCTGAAAGGTTTCCATCGCCCCCCCCAAAAGGCTTGTAATGCAAGGTGTGAACTTCCTGGCATGGCAGATGTACCGTTCAATATCTAAATGTGTGACCTTCTCTTCCACCATCCTTCATCAGCACCATACACTTGAGTCAGGCCAATTTTTTCCCTATTGACAAAGATATGATAATACTGCAGACATTTCTTCAAGTTTCTACAAAAAGGGGGGGGGCTGTTCTGTTCACTTCAGTCCCTTCACAACTTGTCCAATACCTGGGGAATACGAGACACCATGATAACAAACCTGAGGATGAATAACCCAAGCTAGATAACGTACGTTTATCAGGCCCAACTCAATGGATACATTCACTCAGCTCTTTAAGGCATATTCAACTAGAGTGGTCTCTGTCATAGATTGGTTTTCTCTCTCCCGTAACTCTGTGTGATGATTTGATTTGTTTTAACTTGGCAGGACTGAGACATGGTGGAGAAGGAGGGAGAAGATGGCTACCTGGGATGAATGGGAAGGTATAAAATATATTTCATTGGCTTCACAATTTCACTCTGGGTCCATTTGAGGATTCAGGAATCACAATTCTGATCTATAGAAAATGACATTTAATGAAGAAAAATCTACGTAAGTGAGTACGTAGATGGCCTCATTCTTTTTTTAAAAAAATTTTATTGGAAGGTAGTTGATTTAAAATGTTATGTTAGTTTCTGTTGTCCAGAAAAGTGAATCAGTTATACATATACATGTATCCACTCTTTTTTTATATTATTTTCCCATAGAGAAATGCAAATCAAAACTACAATGAGGCATCACCTCACATGGGTCAGAATGACCATCGTCAAAAACTCTGCAAACGATAAAGGCTTCATTCTTTCTGACCACCAATTCAGAAGAGGCCAGACAGATCTACAGTCACAAGAGCCTGAGCTGGTCCAGTTTTGCCACTTTCGAGGTAAACTTATTCTTGCTGCAGTTTGGGGTTGCCTGCTAGGCTGCTGTGTTCACCTCAAGATACAGAGATATCATGACAAAAGTTGACTCTGAGAATTCTAACCACTGGACAACTCTGGCTTCTACAAAAACAGATAGAAACTAGTAAAGCAGGTGCATGTCAAAGTTGGTATTAAAGCAGTTCAGCCCCTTTATTTAATGAGGGTATGACCATATTTTATATTACCTCATTAATCCTTCCAGATTTTAACATGGTTCTACTTTGGATGTGACAAAGGCAAAGGTTGCTGTGAAGGCGATAAAAATGGAATCCCCTTTTGGGTTGGAAGAAGAGAGCTTTGGAGGATGCTATGGGCCTAGAACCAGGTCAGCTCTTCATTGAACTGCATCTTCTCCCATCTCTCAGGGGCCCAGTAAGGAGGGATCTTTTGCTTCTCTTTTTCATTTTTGTGTAAACAGATAACTTGGCAGCAAGGGTGTTGGGAGGGGAACTCACAGCGGGGCTGTGAACCCAAAGGGACGGTTTTGGGCTTCTTTGCCTGGAATTTAGCCTCTTGTTCTGTTTTCCTTAGAGGCAGCACATAATTCCTTTTTATTTCCTGTGTGACCCCCTGGGTGTACTTGAAGACCTTTGTTCTACTACCCTCAGCCCTTCCTGACTACCTAATTAACCCTTTTTAGACTTCCCTCATGGGTCTTAGTCCTACCCCTTAGTCACTGCAGTTCATACTTCCCTGGATCCTCTCCAAATAGCTCACAAAGATGGCTTACAAAACAAGGGCTTCCCGCAAGAGTCACAGGTAGCCTGACGTCTCAGGGAGAGAAAGAAGAGTACAGAGCAAAACAAACAAAGGTACGCAGCCTGCCACTCAGGGCTACAGCCTCCTATGAGATCTGATCCCTCATGGCACTCCCTTAGCGTGGCTTGGCTATTAGGCCGACTGGGATTTTGTCCAGAACTCTCTCCACGTAAAAAAGCAAGCCCTGCTTCAGGCTGAGGAGGTGCCATTAAGTCATTTTCTTATTGCCTTTCAGATCAGCTTTGAACTATAAATAAACCAAGTGCCCAGGAGTAGCCACAATGCCTGCTGTAAGGTTATTTGCATCCCTGCTCTATCTGAATTCCCCTTATGCCAACGCTCCCTTTCAGAAACCTCACAAAGCTGGCAGGTCCACCACTCCTGCTGCCAATGTCAGTGCATTAGCACTTAGCTTAAGTGAACACATATGCCAGGCAGGCTCCCAGCTTCCTCCTCCCCCCTTTCCTAATGGAAATACTTCAGATAAAGAATGACACTGCTAATATATTGCATATGCTTATTCTATTGATCTTATTTGAGACTACTAATCCTCGAAGATAGTAACTAAATTACCTAAGATGTAGAGCGACGAGCACAGGCATATAATCATGATGGCAACAACAAAGATAATGATGATAAAATAATAATAAGGACAGCAGTAGCGCTGGTGCTAGATAATAACAACTTAGTGTTTATTGAGTGCCTGCTACTGTTGAGCAGGCATCAGAACTGTGCATTTTGTATGACACATTGTATGTGCTGGTTCTAATCTTCACAATAACCGCGGGAGTTTTCATCTTGAGCTGGAGAAAGGGAGGCTTGGGGCAGTGAAATTCCTCATCCAAAGGCCCATGCTGGGCAAGCAGGACAGTCTGTTTGACTCCAATGTCAAGTGGCCTTTCTGCTCTTCACAAGTTACCTCTACCTTTAACTACATGTGACAAGGAAAGCCAGCAGGATTTAATGTTAAAATTCATTCAAAAAATGTTAAAGTAGTCTCACTTCTCTTAGATTTCATTGGAAAGCCACAAAGACAAAACATTTCACAATGTGAAATAGCATACTGAAAGCTAGGGCCACCTTTCAGTAGTCTAAGGTGGCTTTTTTCACTATCATGACAGCTAAACATAGAACTTTTAATATTCTCTCAGCTCCACTGTCAAAAGTATTTACTCTCTACTACCTCTTTTCTTGTAAGCCCTAGAGGTGTCATTGATAATATAAAGAAGGGAACATTCCAAAGGTTTATATGAGTTTAAAATTCCATTTCCTCTCTTTCACAATTATTTTCACTGTGGAAGGAACAGAGTTACTTTCTTAATCTCTTTGATTACATGGATCTGGGGGGGGGGTCTGGTTTTTTGTGGTAAAACCAAAAGAGAAGGATGAGCTTGGAAACATTTAGCCAATCTGTGTGAACTTGAAAAAAATAATCAACTATATTTTGACCAAAGGCAGAATAAACTTGAATATGACAAGAACAGATTAAGAACCCAGTTACCTATTCAAGATTTAATAATCAGTACACTGCCCATGGGGCCACTTTGCATTTTGCCACCTTGGTTCACCAGTAAAAGGTTAGACTTGCTAATGTCCAAGCCTTGATAAGATGCCCAGCTTCCAATGATGGCAGGGAACCAAACCAGTATCATATCTAAGGAGGAAATATTGGCAGGAAGAGGAGATTCTCTAAATGTTGCCTTATAAAAATAAGACTGTTGACCATATCATTCATTTGATTTTGTGATTGGAAATATCCGTGTTTAATATCCAACACTGGTTCAGAAAGGGAGGAACTAAGAATTATTAAACACTTTTATGACTTGCTTCCATGTGCATTCCTCTAAGCGATTGACCTAATTTGTTTCTACTGAATCTTGACAACAACTCTCTGAATAGTTAATATCATCATTCCTATTTTATACATAATGAAACTGAGTCACAGAAGAGTTACATCACTCAATCTAAGTTACATCTTTTGAGGAAAGGTCACTCTGGGATTTGAACTCAGGGGATTGGGCCCTAAAGCCTCCACTTGTAACAGTCATCTCTGCTGCAAGCATCCATGAGCACAGAGAGTGAGTTCAGGCTACCGAAGAGGTCTCAGGTCTAGAGAGTGCAGGTACTGAGCTAAGTTCAGTCTTCCTCTTTGTGTGGCAGGAGATGCCTCATCTCACAACACCCTCAACCCACAGCTCTAAACCCTGAGCTCCCTGAACGTCTTAGCAGCATCTTCCCATGGGATCATTTGCCTGGCCTACCAGGCAGAGTCCTTCTAACCCTGCTAGGAATCCAGGATGAAGGGATTCTACAGTTTTCTCAATCTTCCCCTTTCTATAGATTTTAATGGGATTAAAGATCACTGACTTACCCTAGTCTGATTGACAGGAAACTGAACTCTGAGCTTGGCAGACGCTGGTAATGGACTTCCCAGGAATACTGAGCAGTTCTTGGAAAAACTGGCCACTCTTGATGCCCTTTCTCCCTTTATGTAATCACATTAGAACACTGACAAATTGTGGCAGCAGGCAGTGCCCTTTAAACCTGAGGTGACACAGTGCCAGCACATGAACTTCCCTCCCCCAAGTCACCTGCTCCTTATTCCTAGGCACTAGTGGCAACTCTTTTCTAAACAGAACTCCTTTAAATTTTTCCTTCTCTAATCAACAAGGAACCTTGTTATGACTTTCTGCATATGTTAGCCTCTGATGGCAATCTTCTTAACATCCTTTGAGAAGATTTCTGTGCTTTTTTCTTTTAAACAGCTACCTACCAGAGGTGGACCCATCTGACTTTTAAATGAGGAAGACTCAGCCGTGACACACTCACACCAAAGCACACTGCAATGAGGACCTGCAAAGAAATAACGAGAGGGCCTAACCAGGTCTGTGCTGCCTTGATAGCCATGGATGAAAAGGGCCAGAGAAGCACAGACTACCATGTATAATTCAGTGGCATTATTTTACTATGATCACCTCTGCTTTCCTAGGTTTGTCTCACATCCTCCTTGGCATTTTAAACAAAAAGGTACTTCCCTCCAATTCTCCTTCTCCTTTCACCAGGTCATGTTATGTCTTGTCATATCAAGTCATGTTTGATGTGACACGACATGGGGTGCCATGTAATTCAACCCAATCAACAGAGGCATCAAGAACAGCCCTGATGGAGATTTGCATCAAAGATGGGGTCTAGCACTGCTGACTGCTTTTTGACAGTTCTTTTGGTAACCAACTAGAACAGGGGCACGAATATCCTCGTAAGATGTGACAATATTCTTTGCTGTTTTCATTTTTCCTGCTCCAGATTACCTAGTCGGGAGAGCTGCGAAGACGATATTTTTCAATTGGACATTCTCTAACTAGATAGCTATATATTGTCCATCTAGGACATAATTTGTGGGACCTAGCGTAAAGTGAAAATGCACAAGCACTTGTTCAAAATTATTAAGAATTTCAAGTTCAAGACGGTGACATCAGAACATTTAATCAAGCCTGAAGCCCTTCTTAGCACTGGACCCTGTGTGATACAGGATACATGTTTCATACACACAGAAGGCTCTTGGTCTAGGATCATATTCAGGGGGTCTTCCTGTCTTTAGAAAGTATATCCTGCACGACGGTGCACATTTCCGATGATGGCCTATCACGCTAGACACAAGAGGGAGAAGAGGAATGTCATTAAAACTGCATTCAGGGATATTTCAATCGGTGCTGATTGCTACTTCTTAAAGCGCAGCAATTTACTGTGCAGATTCTGTAGCGGTCGAGCGGCATCCGCTGCCATTTCCTACCTCTGTCTACCTCCCTCTTCTCCTTGCAATAGTTCCTTTATTCCTTTTCTTCTGTTTTGGGTTGGTTCATAATGCTTTGGGCAAAGACTACTTCCTTTACATTTCTGCACTGGAGCTTTTTTCTCAATGAAATCTACCTCGCTGTGTTTTGTGGTATTGTTCCTCTGCAAGATGCCAGCAGCATGTTGCACAATTAATTGGTGCAATCTGTGGACTCAAAGAAATGACCCCTTTCCTTTGAGCGTTAAGTTTTGCGTGTGTGTGTGTGTGGTGTGTTTATATTTACATCTACATCCAAACAAATTTGCAAACTGCAAATGAACCAGAACAAATTCATTTGGTATATCTTCACATGGTTTTGAAGTTTGTTGAAATCTCTAAAAGTGCAGCGAGCATAAAACAGGGGAGAAAAACTAAGAGAGAAAATGGGAACCAAAAGGACTTATTTTTTTTTTTTTTTTTTTTTTGCGGTACGCAGGCCTCTCACTGTTGGGGCCTCTCCCGTTGCGGACCACAGGCTCCGGACGCGCAGGCTCAGCGGCCATGGCTCACGGGCCCAGCCGCTCCGCGGCATGTGGGATCTTCCCGGACCGGGGCACGAACCTGTGTCCCCTGCATCGGCAGGCGGACTCTCAACCACTGCGCCACCAGGGAAGCCCCAAAAGGACCTTTTAAAGTAAATAATTCCTTCTTCTAACAGGTTGGCATAATAGACCCAATGCTCTGTTTTAAAACAAGTTAAGTGAAATTATTTTTAAGTCCTCAAAGACTCAGTCCATGAGTGAGGTCCCGGGTCCTCTTGCAATTGTCAACATTTCAATGCCAGCTGGCACCAGAGGCCCTGCTCTGAGGTGCCTTTGATGCGGGAACCCTGCCTTTGGAGATCTAAAAAAAAAAATTACCCAGTTCAGATGTAATGGTCCTCCAGCCTTCGCAGGCTGTGAATGAGAAGAGGCATGTTTACAGTCGCAGTGCACCATGCATTTTATACGCTGTGTCAGACCAGCAGGGCTACACTAGCCAGCACTGTCTGGCAGAGCGCCACACGTGCACACGCACGCCAGGGTGCCAGGACACGTGACCAGGCTGGGTCACACTGTCAGGGGCAGTTAGGAAGATGTTCCCTGGACATGGGATTGAGGGGAAGAGGTAGTGGGATGTAATGGTGCTGTAGGGCTTACCCACGATGGTTATTATCTGTCCCCAAAGAGATTCCACTTATCGAAAGCTAAATATTCCTTTTTTTTTTTTTAAAAAAAGGCTTTATGTAGGCAGCAGAGGTATTTTTACAGACTTTCTAGTAAAATTAACACATACTAAATTTTAAAGGCTCATAAGGTTTTAAGTGATTCTAAGGTGACTTGGTTTGAATTGTACCATTCCTTCCCTGGAAAATTTCATTTTTTTCAAAACATGCACACTGTTTATGTTCAGGTGGCCTGAAGGACCTCCGAAGGTTGGGGATGATGTGGGAAGATGGTCTAATTATTCCTCAGAATCTCTTTTCTCATTCTTCTTTCCCTCTTTTGACTGAACAAGATCAAGGAAATGGTAAACAGAAACAACTTCAAGCCTGTAAAGAGGCAACTTTCAGTCTTTTGCTTTGGGAGAGGACAGAAGCACAATTTGGTGTGCATGCAGTGCATTCAATAATCCAAGGCTGCCTCAGCCCCTTCCCTTTACAGATGATACAGAGGAGGTCTCACTTGGCCAGATAGACAAAAGCAACAGCATCTGAAACAGGAAAGGAGAAGAGAATTTCGGCCAGGTGAGTGTGTCCCATGAAAGTACAGTGAGATTTTGTGTGTGTGTGTGTGTGTGTGTATGCACGCGCGTGTGTGTGTATGTGTTGGGAACGGGAAGAACAACGTGGGAGAAAAGACAAGGGCACACAAGCAGCAGAAGTGCCTGCTCAAACACACTCTGAAGGGGTTTCAACTTTTCTGTAAAACCATTAATGTTTTACCAATCTGTGTTTTAAAATTAAGATTCTCTGAACTTCTGTTGTTCAGTACGGTAGCTACACTCAGCCCATGTGGCTGCTGGGCCCTTGAGTATAAAATACAAACGGAGATGTGCCCTTCAGTATAAAATACATACGGGATTTCAAAGACTCTGTATGATAAAGAGAATGTAAACTACTGTATTAATGTTTACATTGCTTAATGCTAACCTGATAATAATTTGGATATACTGAGTTAAATAAAATATATTCTTAAAATCAGTTTCACCTGTTTTTTAATACTTTTGTAATGTGGCCCTGAGAAAAAAGTTAAATGACATATGTGGCTTGCATTATTTTCTATTGGACAGCGCTTCTCGAAATATTTCAGTCTCTGATATATTTATGTGGGTGCGTGGGGGGAGGGTGGTGGACCTCGGAGGGAGGGCTGTGAGCTCCCATCCACATATGTATAATTCTTTGATCTTGGTGTCCTAATCACCCAAAAACTTCTCACTCGATTACCCCCAGCCCAGGAAGATATGACACATTCCAGAAAGGACTATCTACGGTTGTCAGTTTCTCCATGTCCTGTAATCTTGCAAAGGAAATATATTTACAAGGCACTTACGCCTGGCAGCTCTCTTATCGTTCTTAAAAAATGGGTGAGGAACTAGTTATGTGATAGAGCACAAAATGAGCTCTTTCACGCCATCTTCCAAGCAGGTGGTATTATGTGCCAGGCTATTTATACAGTGAGTCCAGAGCCCAAATAGAAAAAGAAAAAAAAAAAAAAGAGAGAGAGAGAGAGAGAGAGAGAGAGGAAAAAACTCTTTACCAAAAAAATCCCTGCTTTCTCCAGGACACACTGAGAAGAGAAAGACATTTGGTGTCAGCAGTAGTTCATTATCTAAATCCTTTGTAATTACTCTAAAGCTATCGTTAAAGATAAAAAGTGATAATATTAATAGTATTACTAATACTAATAATAGTAATATTAAGATAATATTAATAGTATCTTTTTGTATTTGTGTAGCTCTTTATAATTTAAAAAGCATATCCTCAGCTATCATCTGATCTCTTATGAAGACTCCATGACTTAGATGGTTTTATTCCCATTTGCAAATGAGGAGACAGAGGCTACATGAGCTACTGAAGAACAGATAGAGTTAGCCACAGAATCAATAGAATCCAGTATCGAAACAGATTCTGACAGTATTTTCCCCTCAGTTCCCCTTACACTTAGGGCTTGGTTGGTCTTGCTTAAAGGTACTTTAAGGTGCTCTTTGCCCAAAACTCTGTAAGATTCATAAGATAAGAATGAATGAACTCTGGGGGGGGGGGGTACACAGATCACTAAAGCCACTTGTCATAGACGTGGCTTTGTGACTTGAAATCAATTGGTTTCACCCACGACTGTAGATGCAATATAGCTTTAATCACCAGAATGGGCTAATTGTGAACAAACTGAGGTTCAGAACAGTGGTCCAAATAGCATCAGAATCACCTGAAGGACTTGTTAAAATCATAGATCACTGGGTCTCTGCTCTCCAGAGTTCGTGGTCCTATATAGCTCTGGGGTTATAGACAGCCCCTGATAATCTGCATTTCTAACTAGTTCCCAAGTGATGCTGATGCTACTGGTCCAGAGACCACACTTAGAGAACCACACTGTCTTAGGGTGTTAACTACAAGGACAGAGACACACAATTGCAGTGACGGGAAGAAGTCAGTGAAAATGGGTGTTTCAAAGCTGAGCTGGGTTTTTTTGAGGTCCTTTTGGGTTCAAGAGACCTTATATTAGTGAATTTCTGATATATTCAGGGAATTGGATTAAGAGGCAGCAGGGGGTAGATGACAATAGAGGAGAGAGAGACAGAGACAGACAGACAGACAGAAAGAAGAAGAGACACAGAGAGGCAAAGACAGAGAGAGACTGATTGATTCAAAGCAAAGAACCTTTGATAGTCAACTTACCAGAAAAGACTAGAAGAGCAAATCAATACCACAGTTTCCTGTTGTACACATATTAAGAATAATCAAACAATAAAAGGTCATTAGTTAGCTATTTAAATGTTTGCAGTGTCTCCCCTATGAAGGGGAATGATCATTTATCATCATGGCTGAAGTCACTTAAAAAGTCTAAACACACAGTTATCCAAATTGGCAGTGCGGATAGACACTCTTGCCTCTCTAAATTATGATCAAGCACTAGAACTTCAAAACAGTCTTTTATATAAAATTCTAAAAGGGAATTACCATTCAAGAAATGCAATTAACTAGAGGTCTTTTTCTTATGATGTAAGTGTTAAGTAAATAAAAGAGATAACCCCATTTCTCCCCCTCCCCCGCAGGGCAGGGTATGGAGTTTCACATTCTCTTGAAATGTCCTCTTCTATCTTTTTTTTCCCCTCACACGCTCATTTGTTTTGTCTAGATAATTCTAAGTTAAAAAAAACAAAAACAAAAACCTGTAGTGGAATGTCAAGTATTATGTAGCAATGGTCAAAAATTAAATTACCCAAAGTATATTAAGGAAAACGCTTGCTTTAAGAAAATTACTCTCTTATTTAAAATCTGGGACAAATGAAATTTTCAGCCAAATCATTTTTGAGGCATTAAGTTGTTCACAGTGACACAGTGAAACAGTTGGATAATTATAAAGCAGTGTGTCACTTCGGAGAGTAATTTTCCATTTAAAAGAGAGCAAGGAGCCGGTTTTCACAGGAAGTGCTTTCTGATTCTGTGGTTTGGGTCAAGAGCGTAAAGTGATGTCTGGCTCCTGACTGTCATGAATCCATACCTGAATACACATTGCTCACACTTGCACGGTCTCAGCACAATTTTGGAACAGGTCTCCTTTTTGCCCTGCTCAGTTAAAAGTTGGAAGGAGTGCAGCTGTAGAAAGCTATGGCTAGCACATTTTTTTAATGGGTAAAATTTATAGAGTAATATATCTACTTTTAGCATGACTATTGTTAAACCTGGAGATCAAGCAAAGTGACACTGAGTATACTGCTTTATCAATTGGATTCGTTCGAGTGAAAAATGCTGATCAGGCCATGTCTATCCCTTGGGTGCACAAACCCTCCTTCAACTCCTGAATGGTCGATACATAAAAGTCAAATTCATTATAATTTGTAGCTTTTTTTTTTTTTCTTGAAGAAGCACACAGTTCTCAGTACATCAATATCAACTCTTAAATCCACATCGGATGGAGAGGGTACAGCACAGTAATTCAATCTCTTTACACTTAATACGGCCAGGAAGGGAGAATGAAAACAGCCTCTTGTAAAATGATGGAAAAAACAAGATGCAATCACTCTGATGGAGCGGTGCAAAGGAGTCATTTTACACCATCCGTTACCAGGGCAACAAAATACGGTGAGCCCTATACAGCTAACAGGTGACATTTTAGCTAAGAAATTGCTTCTTTGGTATTTTTTCTGTCTATGAAAAACAATGTTACCAGCGTTTTCACTTGTCATGTACTATAGGGCAACATATTCCTGCTGACAGACCCATAATGGAAAAATGGAGCAGTTAAATAGTATTACAGTCTAACTTTTTGGATACATGTTAATATGCTCTTTAAAGAAATTTCAGACATTTTCAAACACCCTGAAGATTCAAGGGACTGGAAATCTCTGCATACATCTATGCATTCGACTTAGTTTCTAGATGAGGAGAAAGTACTAACTTGTGTTTCCAGAATATGGCGTAAAGTACTAGACACTTTCAAGAAAATACTTTCAAGAAAAGTAATTAATAGAATTGTCTCATGTCATGAGGCCCACTACCTTGGCAAACTTAACATTATGTTATGTATGCCCACAGCCCTTTCTTAAGGAAAAAGAAAAGTAAGAAAGTGATGTTTGTACAGCAGAATAGTCTTTTCCGTCTACCCTGAAAGTTATCTGGTACTGAAAGAGTAGGAAATGGGGAAATTAATTTCTTCAAGAAGAGCATGAATAGTTTTATAGAATTTCTTTTTCTTTTTTTTTTTTTTTTTTTTGCGGTACGCGGGCCTCTCACTGTTGTGGCCTCTCCCATTGCGGAGCACAGGCTCCGGACGCGCAGGCTCAGCGGCCATGGCTCACAGGCCCAGCCGCTCCGTGGCATGTGGGATCTTCCTGGACCGGGGCACGAACCCGCGTCCCCTGCATCGGCAGGCAGACTCTCAACCACTGAGCCACCAGGGAAGCCCTAGTATGTTGTTTTTTTAAAGTACCTACAGAAGATGATCACTTCCCTCCTTGCCCCCCAAATTCATGCAGGGTGATCATTAAAAAAAAATGTGTCTTAGTTCTGCCTTGGATTTTGTTTTATTGCCCATATAAGGATTCTGTTACTGCCCCAAAGCTACTCTAGTACTTCTAGGCTTAGATTCCAATACTAAGTATTCAAATTTGTGGCTGGGTCATCATTTTGCCTTCTCATGGTGTTCTTTCAGATCCACTGATGTATAAGAATAGAAATTGAGAGCTAGGATAGAGTTTAGAGAATACTTAGTCCAAACTTCTCTCTTTACAGATCAATCAATCAATATCTGAGGAGGGCAGAACGTGGTGGAAATGGGACTAGAACAAAGGTCCCTAATGCTGGGGCCAATGCTTTTTCGATTACAGCAATGTCTCATTTAAATATTTACTGAGCACCTGCTACATGCCCAGCCTTCTGGGATACAACATTGAATAGAACACCATCCCAGCCTGCCACAGTCAGGTGGGGGAGGAGAAGAGATAGATAGTTATAAATACAATAGGCTAAGTGCTCCAACAAAAGTACAACCTCTCTCTATTGGGAGACAGGGGTGGGAAAGCTCCTGTTTAAAGCAAAGGCTGTAGGTTAATTATGTGGCAATTTGTCAGCTATCACAACTAAACTGCCCAATAATTGGGCTCAATGGGAAGTGACATAGAAACCAGCACATCTGCGTCTAGGATCAGAAATGTATATATTTCCTTCTTCTTTTTTATTTTTTTAATTGTGGCCGAAAAAACACTTAACATGAAATTTACCACCTGTCTTAGTGCATTCAGGCTGCTCTAACAAAGATACCATAGATTGTGTGGATTATGAAGAACAGAAATTTATTTCTCACAGTTTTGGAGGCTGGAAGTCTGAGTTCTGGTGAGGGTCTTCTTCAAGGCTGGAGACAGCCTGCTTCTCACTGTGTTCTCAGAGGAAGGGGTGAGGGAGCTCTGGGGTTTTCTCTTATAAGGACACTAATCTCATTCATGAGAGCTCCACTCTCATGACCTGATCACCTTCCCAAAGACCCCATCTCTTAAGATTATATTTGGGGTTAGGATTTCAACATATGAATTTTGAGGGGACATTTTCAGTGTACAGCATCCTCTTAACCATTTTTAAGTGTATAATTCAGTGGTGTCAAGGATATGCACACTGTTGTGAAACCGACCTCCAGAATTTTGCATCTTGCAAATTTCAAACTCTATACTCATTAAACAACTCCCTTTCTTCCCCTTTTCCCCCAGTTCCTGGTGACCACCATTCTACTTTCTGTTTCTATGAATGCGACTACTTTAAATACCTCATATAAGTGGAATCATGTTGTATTTGTCTTTTGTGACTGGCTTATTTCACTTAGTACAATGTCTTTAAGACTCATCCAAGTTATAGCCTGTGACAGGATTTCCTTCCTTTTTAAGACTGAATAATATCCAAATGCATGTATATTCCACATTTTGTTCATTAATTCCATCAATAAATACTTGGCTTTGCTGCTACCTCATGGTTATTGTGAATACTTCTGCTATGAACATGGGTGTGCACATGGGTTAGAAATAGTTTAACAAGGAAAGAGGCCATAAATGGCAAGGAGGAGCTCAGAAAAGA
Organism: Tursiops truncatus; assembly: GCF_011762595.2. NCBI lineage: Eukaryota > Metazoa > Chordata > Mammalia > Artiodactyla > Delphinidae > Tursiops > Tursiops truncatus. The sequence continues at coordinate 74,573,623 of NC_047039.1, read as the reverse complement.
GGAGGAAAAAGAAGAAAAAAAGTGTGTGTGTGTGTGTGTGTGCGCGCGTGTGCATGCGCATGTGTGTGTAGGTAAGTAGGTGAAATAAAATGTCAAAGCAATCACCTTAAGAAAATATCCCTGACTTCAACGTGGGATAAATCAAATGATCTAGATTTTACCTATTATGGTCCCATCAAATGAAGACAAATTCCGGAAAATTAAGGTGAAAACAGTCAGTAAATTAACATGCAGTAAGTTGAGAAAAGAAAAAAAAGAAGGAATTTTCTTATCTTATGGCCTATGTTAAATACTAAAATATCCCAAGAAACAAAAAGAGCCAAGAAATAGTAAAATGCCTGAGAGAATATGAAAAGCAAGGAAGCTGTGCCCTAACTGGAGGGTAGGGGGTGGGGAACAGAGAAAAAAGTGGAACATTTTAGATAAGTCGTCAAACCTATTTTGCCCTTTGTGTGCACTGTTGAAAAGTCAACAGTCTTAGCTGTTAAACATAATGTGACTAAGGTACTTCTGGTTATGACATGGGGGATTAGAAAGACAATATATATGTATAATAGAAATAGAATATTTATATTCAATTCTATAATAGAATATTCTATTCCTATAATATATATATGTATATTCTATTTCTAATTCCCCATGTCATAACCAGCAGTTATATATATATATATATTCTATATGTATATAACAGAAATAGAATATATATGTTTTATATATATATATGTATGTGTGTGTATATATATGTGTATATGTATAATATATATATAAACAAACAGGGCAAGAGAAAATCAATGGATTTAATACTGCATTATGGAGCTAGAATTATTCAGAAGAGAGAGGGAGGTTTACAGGGTCAGGGCTGAAACCCAGAAACCCAAGGAACAGTTACATATGATTACAAATGAGAGCAGATGTAATAAGGCCCAACTAGACAAAAATGCAAATATCTTTTAAAAATTAGAAATAATTAAGTACTGGGACTTCCCTGGCAACAGAGTGGTTAAGAATCCACCTGCCCATGTAGGGGACATGGGTTCGAGCCCTGGTCCGGGAAGATCCCACGTGTCGTGGAGCAACTAAGCCCGTGCACCACAACTACTGAGCCTGTGCTCTAGAGTCCGCGAGCCACCACTACTGAGACCGCATGCCACAACTACTGAAGCCCGCGCACCTAGAGCCCGTGATCTGCAACAAGAGAAGCCACCGCAATGAAAAGCCTGTGCTCCGCAAGGAAGAGTAGCCCCCACTAGACGCAAAGAGAGAAAGCCTGTGCACAGCAATGAAGACGCAATGCAACCAAAAATAAATAATTTTTTTTAAAAAGAAATAATTAATTACCAAGGTAAGAAGGAAAATATACTATTTTTGTGCAATTTTCCATGCTGTGTTTCTATCATTGTCTAGAATGTCCTTTTCTGTTTCATGTACATTTGTTTTAAGTAGCTGACCTAATGTAAAAACCTAAGTCTTCCCTGTGCGGTGAAAAGCACCCTGCTGTAGGACTGGAGAGGTTTTGGTGTTCACAGCATCTGTAGGGTTAATGACTTCTGTTCCCTGGGTTCTAAGGTCTCTCTGGACATGGTGCCTCCTGGGTCAGCATCTGTCCTGTTTAGAATCACACATTGTTACAAGAGACTGATGGACCTGACCAGCACTTGGATAAGTGCCAGAACAACATGCTGAGTTAAAGGAAAGACGTAAATATGGCATGGCAAATAAATGAAAAATGATTTCCCACTGGGGTTACAGCCAAGAATCTAGAAGACAAAAATTTGTGTTTCCTGAATTTTAAACCATGTCAGTCATTTACCTTTCGTTTTTAATATCTGATTTAGAAAGTTTAAGTAGTTTCAAAGTTTGAGTTTAAAAACTGGGATGATTTGAAGTTAAAAAGAACAAACAAAAATAAATTAACCTAAAACAAAAACAAAAAGACTTTGATGAGAGATGGTTTCTTAAGTAGGACTTGAAAAAGAAAGATGTAAATGCCAAAATGGTTGCTACTGTGTAACAGGTATACTTAAAACTTATTTTAAATTAAAAATATCTGAAGTAATTGTACATATTGTACCCATTTGGTGTATACAGTTTTTTTAATCCATCTTTGTTTTTTCGTATTAAAATATATGGCCTTCACGTGTCATTTTGGATTCTTTACTAAACATCACTTGTCATGTCTATACTATTCCATTAACTGGGTGGATGATAATGTCTTCAACCCATACTCCATTATTGGCTGTTTAGGTTTATTTTTATATTTCTATTAAAAATGATGCTGTGGGTAGATGTGAGGTTTATTGCTTTATTTTGGGTTTTTTTTTGATAGCAAATAGAAGGTATTAATTACACAGTCAAATCTATCAACACTTTCCTCTGGGATGCACTCCACTGATTCTAAACTTGGAAAGTTCTCCACATTTCCAGAACTATAATAAAAAATCAATGTCTTTTCATTTTAGTTTCTTTTTAATACTTTGAGTTTTTTTTTTTCTTTTACTTTCTAAACTATCTATAACTTTCTATGCATCCTGTGAGGTATATATTTAGATAATTCTTTTTCCCTAAATATATAACAAATTTTTGAGTAATTGTTTATTGAATAATCATTTTCCCCTATTGATTTGTGACATTATCTTCTACACATATCATATACAAGAGTCTTTTTCCTAGAGTCTTTTTCCGAGCAAAACAGCTGCACTTTGGATAGCCACCAATCTATTAAAAATATAGGTAAGAAAATATTCTGAGTGAGATAACATAGCTTTAGGTGTTATTAAATCAGACTTAACTATCATTCATCTGGGTCTTAAATATTTTTCTTTTTTCTGAGTAAACAGTAATTTTACGAACCTCAGTTTGTAAACTCTAGTCATAAGAAGTTCCTTGTCTCTCAGGTTTAGCTTTTATTTTTTGAGGTATAATTCACTCACAATCCTCTCAGGGTTCTTGTGAGCAATTATAGATAAAATATTCAGCACATACCTGAATATAAAAGGTGTTATATGAAAATATAATCTATAAAATAGCAACAGTAGTATTTGTGATGAGACATAGGTAAATCTGACCACAGTTCATATGAAGACCAGAATGCCAATATAATAGGAAAGTGAGGTACTACCTAATCTATTATTCTTCAAAGTTTTTATAGGTTCTCAAAGGAAGTTGTAAGAGAAGTGAAAAGTGCTGCTGGTCAGAAAACAAGATGATACAAGAAGAAGGGAGTAGCTCATAGAATACAATTCAACTCCTGTAAAAGTTGGGTAACTGATTTCCATTTTCAGGGGGAGGGAAAGGTAGCAATATTCATGGAGGAAAAGAATGAAAGTAAAAGTTAGGCTACAATCTTTAAATTGTATGTCAGTGAAAATATTATTATTATAATTTTTTTTTTGCGGTACGCGGGCCTCTCACTGCTGTGGCCTCTCCCGTTGCGGAGCACAGGCTCCGGACGCGCAGGCTCAGCGGCCATGGCTCACGGGCCCAGCCGCTCCGCGGCATGTGGGATCTTCCCGGAGCGGGGCATGAACCCGCGTCCCCTGCATCGGCAGGCAGACTCCCAACCACTGCGCCACCAGGGAAGCCCTCAGTGAAAATATTTTTAATGTTGACATTGTCATACAAGAAAAATGTATAAGGATACAACCTTTACTTTTAACTTTCATAACAAATATATAATTCTGTTAGTCACATCAATAATTATAAAAAGTAAATGATGATTGTTTATAATTAAACCAATATTTCCTTCCTTTCTTACACCACTTCTTTTCTGTCCAATTTTGACTAATTAAAAAAAAAAAAAATCCCTACCACATTAGAATACAAATAGAGATAGATTAATACCTGGTGACTATTTTAATAACCTTAACACTAGTGCTCCTAACACTACGGCCACTTGCCTTTCTAACACTTCCTCTCTTCTGCTAAAGGAGTGAATCTGTATGATTCACAAATCTGTCAGTATTCCACTTATTTAAAAGAATAAAGTCCAAATGCCTTAGGTTTATGTATATATAACCTGACTGTTAGCTACTTTCTCACCTTGATCTCCAATTCCTAACAGGTTTCTACTCTACCCACTCTGAAAACCCCGTGTTCTGTGCACAGGTCTTTTTAAACCCTGTGCCTTTGCTTATCTTTCTACTTGGACTGCTATTCTGCAAACCTGTGCTCCCGGAGAATTGCTGATGGGATGTAAAAAGAAATTTTTAAGTCTTCTAATAGTGCATTAGAAATAGACATAGCAAAGAAAAATCAGCCTTGCCAAATAAGCTGAACCCAAAGTACAAGGACAGTGCAAAATAAAAGTCAAGTCAGCTTAACCCCAACTGGCATTTACAAGATTAACAATATGGTTTGCAGTGCACTTGGAAGGAAACCAACCAACTTTAAGATAATTAAGTGCTACCATCAAGGAAGGAGTATGCAGGTGCCAAATAAGGTTGTCTGGGACACTAAATCCCTCTCTGTGTTACAATGCCATACAAATATGAAGAACTGGAGAAGCACAGTCCTAACAGCCTTTGTGATATTCTAATTCTGATTGAAGGAAGACCTAGGAATCTAGATGGAGGAAAGAAAGCAAACAAAATAAGGGATACATGTTTTGTTTTTAAAAATTTTAGTATGCAAATCCAAGAATTTTCTAAGTACTTAAGATCTTTTTATTCTCTCTCTGGCTCTCACTGATTTCATATAGGCAATAAATCCTGTAGCTGCCCACCCACATTGTCTTACCTCTTCTGCATAAAAGAGAATATAGACCAAGAAGGAAAGAGTTAGCTCTTCTGGTATGAAAAATGAAAGCAAGCTTGTTGGCATCCCCTTACCAATGCCCAGGAAGGCTGGGTCCACCCAGTAGTGTTAAGTGTAGTAGAATCAACTGCTACTCATCCTTTAGAGCCAGCTTGAAAGCAATTTGCTCTCTGGAGTTTTAAGAATTGTCTTTGATTCCTACAGCCAGGTGTAATTCCTTTTTACATTTGTCTGTAGCACTTCATACAAATCCACGACACAGTATTTTGCATTATATACTTAAAAAAAACTATTTGAATTCTTTAAGGGTAGAGTCTAGCTTTATCTTTTACAGTTCCAATGCCTTGAATAGAGTCTGCATTAGAAAAATGTTTTTAAATGGACTTGTCAAATTAAGCTATGAATCAAAGAGTTTCTAAGCCGTGTTCAATCCTCTTCATTCTTCAAGTTTATTTCAATGATTTTATGAAGTCCTTCTTTTGCACTGTAACCTGTGACCCATGACCTTTTTTCTCTAAACTCCCTTTGAATTTTATTCTTAGTATCTTATAGTTTAGAGCTTAATTCTTTCTCACATAGTTATTCCCACTTCCTTGGTAGATAATTGGGTTCTTGAAGATAGTAATCAAATTTTACCCTAAGAAATGTCTAGCACAACACTGACACCTGAGAAGTATTCAGTGAATACTTCTTGATTGGTGTATTCAGATGATAATCATCCTAGTTTTCACCCAATATATTAATATCTAATATGTAAATTTTAATAGTAGTGGTTAACAACAAATGACCTATACATCAAAGTCAGATATTATGAAATTCTGAATTGCTTCCTCTTCTGGCATCATGGTTAAGAAAAACATTCTGGAATCAAACTGACATTGATGTGAATCACATCTCTGACCCTTGCTACTTCTAGGACCTTTAATTTAATCTCTTTAAATCTCAGTTTTCTCATTTATAAAATGAGGATAACAAAAGTCACCACAGCACAAAGTTGTTGTATGGATTGAGATAACACATATAAAGCACACAGGCAATGCCTAGCACATAATAATTGCTTCAGGGAAGACAGATCTTCTCCTTCTTCTTCTTCTTCTTACTATTACTACACTTAAAAAAATAATCTATCAGTCCAGGGAAGTTTGAGCAGACCTTTAATTTGCTTATAATGTTTTTCACTTAAAATCTTTTTTCCCCTCTAGAAAAATACAGGGAAATGAATGATGTAAGGCCACTGGAAATAGAGGAATAGAGTTGACCCTTGAACAATGCAGGGGATGGGGGACAGTTGAAAATACACAGATAACTTTTATTATAATCAACCCACTGTATCTGCAGTTCCACATCCACGGATTCAACCAACCATAGATCATACAGTACTGTGGTATGTGTTTACTGAAACAATACGCATGTAAATGAACTCATGCAGTACAAAGCTGTGTTGTTCAAGGGTCAGCTATATTTTTATTTTAAAAAATTATACAAAGGGAATAATAGCAAATAAAATAGTGATATAAACAATTCCAAGTCCACCTCTTCATAAAAACAATACAAAAACCAGCAAAAATTCTAATTATCAACTTTTTTGGAACTCTGGAAACTAACTAAAAACTTGTAGCAACTAAGGCAGAGCTCAGTTAAGAAATACGGCTGAATCTCATTAAGAACAGCAAGCTTTGTCCCATTTCACTTACTCTATTTGTACATGCACAGTGATAAAAATTTTGAGTTGTCCAATGCATACATACCCAGCTGAGGTTGAACAGGCAATTTTCTGCCATCTCTTTGTCAGCTCTGACACTGTAAACAAGTGTCCATTTTGTGGTATATTTAGTGCCACATTTCTTGCATCTTTGCTATATTATTTTTGCACCTGGGGTCTTTTTGTGGGTGATTTTGCTCTTTAAAATGCTCCCCATTTGTAATAATGAAGTGCTGTCTAGTGTTCCTAAGTGCAAGAAGGTTGTGATGTGCCTTATGGAAAAAAACAATGTTTTAGATAAGATTTGTTCAGGTATGAGTTATAGTGCTCTTGGCCATGAGTTGAATGTTAATGAATAAACAACATATATTGGAGATTGGTTCAAGATGGTGGAGTAAAAGGACGTGCTCTCACTCCCTCTTGCGAGAACACTGGAATCACAACTAACTGCTGAACAATCATCGACAGGAGGACACTGGAACTCACCAAAAAAAAATACCCCACATCCAAAGACAAAAGAGAAGCCACAGTGAAATGGTAGGAGGGGCACAATCGCAATAAAATCAAATCCCATAACTGCTGGGTGGGTGACTCACAAACTGGAAAACACTTATACCACAGAACTCCAACCACTGGAGTGAAGGTTCTGAGCCCCACATCAGGCTTTCCAATCTGGGGGTCCGGCAACGGGAGGAGGAATTCCTAGAGAATCAGACTTTGAAGGCTAGCAGGATTTGACTGCAGGACTTCAACAGGACTGGGGGAAACAGAGACTCCACTCTTGGAGGGCACACACAAAGTAGTGTGTGCATCGGGACCCAGGGGAAGGAGCAGTGACCCCATAGAGACTGAACCAGACCTACCTGCTAGGGTTGGAGGGTCTCCTGCAGAGGGAGGGGGTGCCTCTGTCTTACCATGAGGACAAGGACACTGGCAGCAGAAGTTCTGGGAAGTACTCCTTGGCCTGAGCCCTCCCAGAGTCCGGCACTAGCCCCACCAAAGAGCCCGGGTAGGCTCCAGTGTTGGGTCGCCTCAGGCCAAACAACCAACAGGGAAGGGACCCAGGACCACCCATCAGCAGACAAGCAGATTAAAGTTTTACTGAGCTCTGCCCACCAGAGCAACAGCCAACTCTACCCACCACCAGTCCCTCCCATCAGGAAACTTGCAGAAGCCTCTTAGATAGCCTCATCCACTAGAGGGCAGACAGCAGAAGCAAGAAGAACTACAATCCTGCAGCCTGTGGAACAAAAACCACATTCACGGAAACAGAGACAAGATGAAAAGGCAGAGGGCTATGTACCAGATGAAGGAACAAGATAAAATCCCAGAAAAACAACTAAATGAAGTAGAGATAGGCAACCTTCCAGAAAAAGAATTCAGAATAATGATAGTAAAGATGATCCAGGACCTCGGAAAAAGAATGGAGGCAAAGATCGAGAAGGTGCAAGAAATGTTTAACAAACACCTAGAAGAATTAAAGGACAAACAAACAGAGATGAACAATACAATAACTGAAATGAAAAATACACTAGAAGGAATCAATAGCAGAATAACTGAGGCAGAAGAATGGATAAGTGACCTGGAAGACAGAACGGTGGAATTCACTGCTGCGGTACAGAATAAAGAAAAAAAGAATGAAAAGAAATGAAGACAGCCTAAGAGACCTCTGGGACAACATTAAATGCAACAACATTCGCATTATAGGGGTCCCAGAAGGAGAAGAGGTAGAGAAAGGACCCGAGAAAATATCTGAAGAGATTATAGTCGAAAAATTCCCTAACGTGGGAAAGGAAAGAGCCACCCAAGTCCAGGAAGCACAGAGAGTCCCACAAAGGATAAACCCAAAGGGAAACAAGCCGAGACAAACAGTAATCAAATTGGCAAAAATTAAAGACAAAGAAAAATTATTGAAAGCAGCAAGGGAAAAATGACAAATAACATACAAGGGAGCTCCCATAAGGTTAACAGCTGATTTCTCAGCAGAAACTCTACAAGCCAGAAGGGAGTGGCATGATATATTTAAAGTGATGAAGGGGAAGAACCTACAACCAAGATTACTCTACCCAGCAAGGATCTCATTCAGATTCAATGGAGAAATCAAAAGCTTTACAGACAAGCAAAAGCTAAGAGAATTCAGCACCACCAAACCAGCTCTACAACAAATGCTAAGGGAACTTCTCTAAGTGGGAAACACAGAGAAGAAAAGGACCTACAAAAACAAACCCAAAACAATTAAGAAAATGGTAATAGGAACATATGTATCGATAATTACCTTAAACGTGAAGGGATTAAATGCTCCAACCAAAAGACGCAGACTTGTTGAATGGATACAAAAACAAGACCTATATATATGCTGTCTGCAAGAGACCCACTTCAGACCTAGGGACACCTACAGACTGAAAGTGAGGGGATGGAAAAAGATATTCCATGCAGATGGAAATTAGAAGAAAGCTGGAGTAGCAATACTCATATCAGATAAAACAGACTTTAAAATAAAGAATGTTACAAGAGACAAGGAAGGACACTATAAAATGATCAAGGGATCAATCCAAGAAGAAGATATAACAATTATAAATATATATGCACCCAACATAGGAGCACCTCAATACATAAGGCAACTGCTAACAGCTCTAAAAGAGGAAATCGACAGTAACACAGTAATAGTGGGGGACTTTAACACCTCACTTACACCAACGGATGGATCATCCAAACAGAAAATTAATAAGAAACACAGGCATTAAATGACACAATAGACCAGATAGTTTTAATTGCTACTTATAGGACATTCCATCCAAAAACAGCAGATTACACTTTCTTCTCAAGTGTGCATGGAACATTCTCCAGGATAGATCACATCTTGGGTCACAAATCAAGCTTCAGTAAGTTTAAGAAAACTGAAATCATATCAAGCATCTTTTCTGACCACAATGCTATGAGATTAGAAATCAATTACAGGAAAAAAACTGTAAAAAATACAAACACATGGAGGCTAAACAATACATTACTAAATAACCAAGAGATCACTGAAGAAATCAAAGAGGAAATCAAAAAATACCTAGAGACAAATGACAATGAAAACGTGACGATCCAAAACCTATGGAATGCGGCAAAAGCCGTCCTAAGAGGGAAGTTTATAACTATACAAGCCTACCTCAAGAAACAAGAAAAATCTCAAATAAAAAATCTAAACTTACACCTAAAGGAACTAGAGAAAGAAGAACAAACAAAACCCAAAGTCAGAAGGAAAGGAATCATAAAGATGAGAGCAGAAATAAATGAAATGGAAACAAAGAAAACAATAGCAAGGATCAATAAAACTAAAGGCTGGTTCTTCGAGAAAATAAACAAAATTGATAAACCATTAGCCAGACTCATCAAGAAAAAGAGGGAGAGGACTCAACTCAATAAAATTAGAAATGAAAAAGGAGAAGTTACAACAGACACTGCAGAAATACAAAGCATCCTAAGAGACTACTACAAGTAACTCTATGCCAATAAAATGGACAACCTGGAAGAAATGGACAAATTCTTAGAAAGGTATAATCTTCCAAGACTGAACCAGGAAGAAACAGAAAATATGAACAGACCAACCACAAGTAATGAATTGATACTGTGATTAAAAATCTTCCAACAAACAAAAGTCCAGGACCAGATGGCTTCACAAGTGAATTCTATCAAACATTTAAGAAGAGCTAACACCCATCCTTCTCAAACTCTTCTAAAAAACTGCAGAGGAAGGAACACTCATAAACTCATTCTATGAGGCCACCATCACCCTGATACCGAAACCAGACAAAGATACTACAAAAAAAAGAAAATTACAGACCAATATCACTGATGAATGTAGATGCAAAAATCCTCAACAAAATACTAGCAAACAGAATCCAATAACACATTAAAAGGGTCATACACCATGATCAAGTGGGATTTATCCCAGGGATTCAAGGATTCTTCAATATACGCAAATCAATCAATGTGTTACACCATACTAACAAACTGAAGAATAAAACCATATGATCATCTCAATAGATGCAGGAAAAGCTTTTGACAAAATTCAACACCCATTTATGATAAAAACTCTCCAGAAAGTGGGCATGGAGGGAATCAACCTCAACATAATAAAGGCCACATACGACAAACCCACAGCAAACATCATTCTCAATGGTGAAAAACGGAAAGCATTTCCTCTAAGATCAGGAGCAAGACAAGGATGTTCACTCTCACCACTATTATTCAACATAGTTTTGGAAGTCCTAGCCATGGCAATCAGAGAAGAAAAAGAAATAAAAGGAATACAAATTGGAAAAGAAGAAGTAAAACTGTCACTGTTTGCAGATGACATGATACTATATAGAGAGAATCCTAAAGATGTCACCAGAAAACTACTAGAGCTAATCAATGAATTTGGTAAAGTTGAAGGATACAAAATTAATGCACAGAAATCTCTTGCATTCCTATACACTAAGGATGAAAAATCTGAAAGAGAAATTAAGGAAACACTCCCATTTACCACTGCAACGAAAAGAATAAAATACCTAGGAATAAACCTACCTAGGGAGACAAAAGACCTGTATGCAGAAAACTATAAGACACTGATGAAAGAAATTAAAGATGATACCAACAGATGGAGAGATATACCATCTTCTCGGATTGGAAGAATCAATATTGTGAAAATGACTATACTACCCAAAGCAATCCACAGATTCAATGCAACCCCTATCAACTTACCAATGGCATTTTTTACCGAACTAGAACAAAAAATCTTAAAATTCGTATGGAGACATAAAAGACCCCGAATAGCCAAAGTTGTCTTGAGGGGAAAAAATGGACCTAGAGGAATCAGACTCCCTGATTTCTGACTATACTACAAAAGTAATCAAGACGATATGGTATTGGCACAAAAACAGAAATACAGATCAATGGAACAAGATAGAATGCCCAGAGATAAACCCACGCACCTACGGTCAACTAATCTATGATAAAGGAGGCAAGGATATACAATGGAGAAAAGACAGTCTTTTCAATAAGTGGTGCTGGGAAAACTGGACAGCTTCATGTAAAAAAATGAAATTAGAACACTCCCTAACACCATACACAAAAATAAGCTCAAAATGGATTTGAAACCTAAATGTAAGACAGGACACTATAAAACTCTTAGCAGAAAACATAGGAAGAACACTCTTTGACATAAATCACAGCAAGATCTTTTTTGATTCACCTCCTAGAGTAATGGAAATAAAAACAAAAATAAACAAATGGGACCTAATGAAACTTAAAAGTTTTGCAAAGCAAAGGAAACCATAAACCAGATGAAAAGACAACCCTCAAAATGGGAGAAAATATTTGCAAACGAATCAATGGACAAGGGATTAATCTCCAAAATATATAAACAGCTCATGCAGCTCAATATTAAAAAAACGAACAACCCAATCCAAAAATGGGCAGAAGACCTAAATAGACATTTCTCCAAAGAAGACATACAGATGGCCAAGAAGCACATGAAAGGCTGCTCAACATCACTAATTATTAGAGAAATGCAAATCAAAACTACAATGAGGTATCACCTCACAACAGTTAGAATGGACATCATCAGAAAATATACAAACAACAAATGCTGGAGAGCGTGTGGAGAAAAGGGAACCCTCTTGCACTGTTGGTGGGAATGTAAGATGATACAGTCACTATGGAGAACAGTATGGAGGTTCCTTAAAAAACTAAAAATAGAATTACCATATGACCCAACAATCCCACTATATACCCAGAGAAAACCATAATTCAAAAAGACACATGCACCCCAATATTCATTGCTGCACTATTTACAATAGCCAGGTCATGGAAGCAACCTAAATGCCCATCGACAGACGAAAGGATAAAGAAGATGTGGTACATATATACAGTGGAATATTACTCAGCCATAAAAAGGAACGGAATTGCGTCATTTATAGAGACGTGGATGGATCTAGAAACTGTCATACAGAGTGAAGGAAGTCAGAAAGAGGAAAACAAATATCGTATATTAACGCATATATGTGGAACCTAGAAAAATGGTACAGATGAACCGGTTTGCAGGGCAGAAATTGAGACACAGATATAGAGAACAAACGTATGGACACCCAGGGGGGAAAGCAGCGGGGGTGGTGGTGGTGGTGTGATGAATTGGGCGACTGGGATTGACATGTATACATTGATGTGTATAAAATGGATGACTAATAAGAACCTGCTGTATAAAAAAATAAATAGAATAAAATTCAAATTTCAAGAAAAAACAAAGCAAAACTTAACAACCAAAAACCAAACAACCTGATTCAAAATGAGCAAAAGACTTGAATAGATATTTCTCCAAAGAAGATATACAAATGGCCAATAAGCACATGAAAAGATGCTCAACATCACCAATCATTAGGGAAATGCAAATCAAAACTGCAACGAGATACCACCTTATACCCATTAGGATGGCTACTATCAAAAAAATAGAATATGAGTGTTTGCAAGGACATGGAGAAATTGCGACCCTGGTGTACTACTGGTGGAAATTGGTACAGTCACTATGGAAAACAGTATGGTGTTTCCTCAAGTAATTAAAGATAGAATTACTATATGATCCAGCAATTCCACTTCTGCACATATACCCCAAAGAACTGGAAGTAGGATCTCAAAGAGGTATTTGGACACCCATTTTCATAGCAGCGTCATTCATAATAACTAAACCATGGAAGCAACTCAAGTGTCCATCAGTGGATGAACGGATAAGCAAAATGTGGATATACATGCAATGGAATATTGTTCAGTCTTAAAAAGGAAGGAGATTCTGCAGTATGTTTACAACATGGATGAATCTTGGGGATATTATGCTAAATGAAATTAGCCAGTCAGAAAAAGATATATACTGTATGATCCCACTTATATGAGGTACTTAGAATAGTCAACATCATAAAGACAGAAAGTAGACTGGTGGTTACCAGGGGCTGGGGGCATGGAATAACGGGGATTTATTGTTTAATGGGTATAGAGCTTCAGTTTCACAAGATGAAAACAGTTATGGGGATGGACAGAGGTGATTTTTGCACAACGATGTGAACATATTTGATACCGTTGAACTGTACACTTAAAAAATGGTTAAGATGGAAAAACAATTGTTTTTCACGAAATATATCAAATACAAAGTGTAAATAAAATACATATGCATAATTTAAAGAATAAAAAACAAAAAAATAAACAACATATATTAAATAAGGTGTCTTTAAACAGAAACGCACATAAAACAAGGTTATGCATTGATCAGTTTTCATCAGGTGATGAAAATGTGACCAGGGGTTCAATGGAACCTAACCCTCTATTTCCCCTAGACGCAATGATTCAGCGTTCATTAACTCAGTGTTTGCAATGACTTAAAAGAACATAACTACTGCAAATAACAAGAATCAACTGTGTGTGTGTGTGTGTGTGTGTGTGTGTGTGTGTGTGTGTGTGTGTATTTTCTGTTTCTTTTGATGTTATCCATACAACGATAGTACTGAGAACAGAAAATCAGAACATGTTAGTAAAAATATGGATGTTTTAGACAGAATACCTGTATTAAATCTTAGTTGGTTTTTTTTTTACTTGCTGGCTATGAATGTATAGACACTGCTTATATCCTCTGAATTTAAGAGCCAATCTTTGTAAAATTAGGATATTAGTAATACCTACCTCAGAGTTTGTTATAAGATCTCATTTAATTCTCAAAAGTGCAAATGCTTAATCAATAAAGCATTCACTAAATACACATTTTTATAAATGTATACACATATATACATATATAAAATCATTACCCTTTAGGTTCCTATGAGTGTGCAAACTTTATATGCAAACTTCTGATTTCATATTGCATAGTCATGAAGTTTCATACAAAATAAAAAACAGTAACAGAAATAGCAGCATCATTACAATCCACAAATAAGAGAAAACAATTGGCCAAGATCTGGGTGATATTCCTATTAAAGTCATTAATTATAAAGATAGATTGAGAAATAATTTCTAAAATTCAACTTGTTTCTCTGATTCATACACTTTTTTCTCTTATTCATCCATAAACAGCATCAATATCTCTTAAGAAAATAGGCAAAATCGTTGCTTATTATATATTTGTCCCTAACCCCGAGATTAAGAGACAGCACCAAGTATAGCCAAACTATTCTGCTTTAACTAGGAGCATCCCTACATCTTTCTTTTATATTCTCTTTATATGGATACTGGAAATAACAACACCTAAGACACAATGTCCTACAAATTACAGGGAGGCAGGCAAAGATGCTTAACCCCTAAAGAAATGTGTTGTAAGGAGGACTAGAGATGGAAAGAGAACTAGGGACAGTTGAGGGCATAGTCTTTGATTGATGGGAGTCATTTATTAAGGAACATGTGTTGAATACCTTTACATGCCAAGTAGTATTCTAGGTACTAAGGATATGAGGACAAATAAGGTCGTGGTCCTAAATAAGTAGGAGACAGATAGTAAACAGATAAGTAAATAAGATAGGTTTAGACTGCAGTAAGTGCTAAGAAGAAAATAAAATGGGATGATGTAACAGAAAATGGGAAATGGCATAATTTGAATTATATATTTAAAGTAGAGGTACTCAATCCAAATAATAAATACCAAATACATATAGTTCTCTAGTTACTGAGAACACTAGAAATACAAAATGCAATGATCATTTAGTGATGTCTGCCATGGCCATGAGAAGGGCATCCCAGTATTAGAACTTGTATTGCTGAAACTACTCTAGAGGGGGAAAAAAGCTGTTAAAACTAGAAACAATACCTTCCTTATTATTTTAAATTATTTCCAAAAATTTTGTTACTGGTACAAAGAAATAGATATAGCTTTTACTGTATCATTATATGTAGATCATAAAATTATCTATCTAGAAAAGCCAGAAGAATCATGGGGGAAAAACTATTAGAAAAAAATATTTTAATATGGGCTTAATGCAAATAAATGTACAATAATTAATAGCTTTTATATATACCAGTTGGAACATACGAGTCAAAATATCCTATCACATTAACAGTGATAACAAGGTAGCAGAGTATCAACAAGAATTATATGAAGTAACTCTACTATGTAAGAAATAAGGAAATTATTAAAGATATAGGCTAAGCTCCTGAACAGAAATAGGAATGTCACTAAATATTTTCAAATTAATTTGTCATCAATGCAATTCCAATTAAAATTCCAGAAAATTTCATAGAAGAGATTCTGAGGTACATTTAGAAAAATAAACAGGTAGGACTAGGAAGAAATTTTCTGGAAAAAACTGGGCAAACAGAGGGAATATTGCCTGCAAGTGATGAAACTTACAAGTACAATTATCAGAACAGTATATTAGTTATTCAGGAATCCACAGAGAGGCCAGTCAATAAGAATTAAGAGCCGAAAATCCAAATGATTTTCCATGTGAAAATTAAATGCATGATAGAGGTGGTATCATAATTGAGTGAGAAAATCAATCTTCTTTTTCCCCTTGACTTATCTGTCCTGGCAAAATTGGGCAGAATATGAAAAAAAAATGAAGACAGGTTCGCACCTTATAATATATACTAAATAAATTCTGCATGACTTGAGGAGTCAAGTACAAAAATGAAAACAAAGAAAATTAGAAGATACAAACAAACCCTGAGTAGTCTTGCAAGGGAAAAAAAATAAAGCAATGGAAGAAGCCACACATTTAAAAAACTGATATATTATGTCTATATATAAAGTTTAAACTTCTGAATGCAAAAGGAAGATCATAAAGAAACTTAAAGGAAATTTTCAACATGCCACAAATTTGACAAATTAACTTGGTTTGAGATTCCTGTGAGATATATATACACATATATAAAGATGTAAAGAGCCCTTAAAAATCAGGAAGAAAAGAATGTAAGGTGCAGTAAAAATTGGTCCAAATATGAAAAAGGAAATATAAATTGAAATGATAGACAAAAATATGAAATTATTTAATACTGACTCTTTGTTCTAAAAGGGAATAAGTATAAAGAACTAAAACAGGGTTCTGACAGAAGCTACCACCAGAAGGACAGGATCATGGGAAACAGACAGACAAGTTTCACCCTGTATAGCATCAAGAAATGATAACTTAAAGGGCATTTGCTGGCTTTCAGCATGGTTTTGATCTCAGAGGACATCATATGGCCTGGAAGAATATCAACTAGCATGAGAGTCATCACCACAAAGAACTTCAGAGGTACCAAAGCAAGCCTAGGTCACTAAAAAACCCTCCCCATATAACAATGATAGCTATTGAAAGGACCCTACAGTGGGAACAAATACAGACCTATCATGTAACATGTCTCCAAAGGAGGGAACAAGTAGAAATCTGGATGAATTAAGGAATGGGAACATATGAAGTAGATGATTTTTTTGGTGCATACAGATATGGGATTGCAAATACACATATTTGGGAACTTCTTGGTTTCCTGTATTTGTTGCCTCTCTTGCAAACTGAACAGAGTAAATAACCGTGAAGTTGAAGAGTCACTTCTCCCCAACACCACATGTGAGAAACGGTGGACTGGGAAACCATGAAAGCAACCTCTCCCAGTGCTCTGTGACTCAAGAGCACAGGCTTATAGTTCTCTTTTTGCTCTTACCATTGTCCAAGTGTGCAGTGAATTCTCCAGAGACAGGACTAGCATGCTATTTCCTGGTTTCTAAAGCGGAAATAATCCTACTTTTATCATTTGTGTTCTTCCCATTCCTACACTTCACTACTGATCACCAAAATAGTAATTAAAACAGTCATGTGCTACTTTTTCCTATGAAACTGGCAAGAAATTTGTAAAAATATACAGACTTGGCAAGTGTGCCTAGAAGCAGGCATTCTTAGTGTATTGCTTGTAATATATGTATAAAAGCTTTGTGTTGGGTAAAATATGTCAAGAACCATAGTCAAATCCACAGTACTTCCTAAAAGAGGAATTCATTCTAAGACAACAATGACAGCTGCAATAAAGACTGATGCTAAAGCACTTTAGTGTAAATTACTAAAAAAAAAAGAAAATATAATAGAATATATTTAAATATGCCCTACAGAAAAGAAGAAAAAGGTTTCCTATAAAATTCTTTTCATTTTCTCATGTACATAACATATTTTAATTTGAAACCCCTCACTCATACTGCCTTTTCTCTCCCTCTCCAGTGGCAGTTACTATCATGAATTTTGAGTTTTATAATTTGATATAGAATTCATAATGAACAATAAGTCATAACAGTCTCATCAGGAAAGGTTTTTAAATATTAGGAAGCTCTTAAGCTCACAGTAACTAATACAAGTTTTCCAAAATGCTAATTTTTGCTTAGAAATTTAAATTTTACCATTGGTACAAATATTATCCATTGTTTTCCTTGAATCAGCAAACTCTCTTTGTTGAAATTCACTTCCATGAAAGTGACTGCCAGATACCCTCTTGAATAACTGTAGTTTGTCTGTCAGTCATTCTTTCAAGTAAAAATGGTGTTCCATAAATAAAAAGCAGCTATTTCTGCTCATAACTCAATCACACGTGTTGTTCTTTGCTCTTCAATATGCAGCAGAAATACTTCATGCTTAACTGCAATTTTATCACACAGAATATTAAAAAGATGTTCACTCAAGAGTCAAGATTTAAGAAATTTAATACTTTTCACTGATTTATCAAGGACATTCTTTGGTGAAACTAGCTTTTTCTTTTTTAACTGCGAGTGCCTAGTGGTGAAGAATACAGTAACCACAATACATTTTGATGCTTCTGCCTTGATTTGTGTTAAGGCATCAGCAGTTTTATCTTTCGTTGCTTTTATACCACCAATGCAAACATCTATACAGACAAAAAAACAAATGAGGGCTTACTAATTATTATAAAAGTAGTTTTGATTGCAGACACCCTGAAAGGATCTCAAGGTCTGTGGACCACACTTAGAAAACTGTTGCTCTAAGATGTATACCTAGAAAAGGACTTACTGGCGTAAAGGGAGAACTTGGTTAGCTTTTTTAGATTTGCTAAACTGATGTGTATGTTTTTAGCAGCCACACTTGAACATTCTCTTTTTCTTTCCATCCTTGATAACAGTTGGTATTATCACATTAATAAAATTTTGCCAAGATGATGGGGCTATCCTGGAGACTATGTTGTTTTAATTTCACTTCTATGGTTGCTAGCTTTTGATAATTTTTATATCTCTATTATCCATTCGGGTGTCTTCTTTGAATTTTGTATATATAAACCATTTATCCATTTTCTTTTCTTTTTCTTAGTTTTCCTTTGATGTTTTGTATATGCTTTTCACGTCTAGTTCTTTGTATGCTTTACATTTTGCAAATATATTTTTTCAGCATTTTCCACGCTTTACATTTTTATTATATTATGGTTTCCTTTATTTCATAGAAATTTTATATTTTGATTTGGTCAAATTATCAGTCTTTCTCAAACAATTTCCACTTTTTGAAATTCATTTAAAAAGCTCTTTATTATCCCAAGTTCATAAACATAATTCTCTTATATTTTAACTCTTTAAATCAACTAAACACACTTAACATTATCAGCCTACTAATTATGTTACCCACACTGTATACTTAATATTTTTTGTCTGCTTCCTCTATCGGTTTCTGTAAAAGAAATTTTTAAATCTTTCACTATTATTGGGAATTTGCTTCTTTAATTTAGTCAGCTGTTGCTTTATACAGTTCAAGGTCTTGTTGTTTTTCTGTGTTCTTATGCTTCATGTGCTTCTATTATGAACAGCACATAGCAAAATTTTATGTATGTGTACATGCTTATCCAATTTGAGAATATCCACCTTTTAACTGGTGAGTTAAAAGACATTTACTGTGAAATTGATATTTTTAGATTTATTTCTATCATTTTTATTTAGTGCTTCCTATATACCATGCATTTTCATGCCTTTCCTCATTTATAACCTGATTTTCAGTAATTTTTTATTTTCTGTATTTTTCTTGATTTTTTCACTCTAATGTCAGCTGTGGTTTAGAAGTTATACAAGACACATCTACTCCTTTAAAAATAACCGTAGACACTTTAATATACATATTTAACTTAACATTCACATATAGAAGTTAATTAGTGTACTTATAAAACTTAAGAAGTTTTCTTTCCCTCACTCACTCTAGCCTTAAATAATATTGTCTCCAATATTTTTAGTTCCATCTTGATTAATAACTCTCAAATTACTTAATATTATTATTCTATACAAAGTTTGTTAGACTTGTCAATGTTTAACAGTTTATTTAATAACCATTTTTTCTTGAAACTCAATTCTTCTCTCTGGGTCCAATCTCTTTCTTCCTGAAATATATAATTTTTGTAATTCCTTCCCCAAGTCTGTTGTTAGTAATGTCCTTTTAGTGTGTGTTTGCCTGAAAATGATTTTATTTAGCCTTGTTCTTTTTTTTTTTTTAACATCTTTATTGGAGTATAATTGCTTTACAATGTTGTGTTAGTTTCTGCTGTATAACAAAGTGAATCAACTATATGTATACATATATCCCCATATCCCCTCCCTCTCTCATCTCCCTCCCACCTTCCCTATCCCACCCCTCTAGGTGGTCACAAAGCGCCGAGCTGATCTCCCTGTGCTATGCAGCTGCTTCCCACTAGCTAGCTATTTTACATTTGGTAGTGTATATATATCCATGCTACTCTCTCACTGCGTCCCAGCTTACCCTTCCCCCTCCCCGTGTCTTCAAGTCCATTCTCTACGTCTGTGTCTTTATTCCTGTCCTGCCCCTAGGTTTATCAGAAGCTTTTTTTTTAGATTCCATATATATGTGTTAGCATATGGCATTTGTTTTTCTCTTTCTGACTTACTTCACTCTGTACGACAGACTCTAGGTCCATCCACCTCACTACAGATAGTTGTTTTGCTTCTTTTTATTTTAGCCTTGTTCTTGATAGCTTAGCTGGATATAGCATTTTGATTATAGATTATTTTTCCTCACCATCTTTTGGTATAATTTCATTATCTTCTGGCTTCTAGTTGAACTTCCTCTGTCTGTTTTCTGACAAACTGTTGCCCTTTGAGGGGAATCTCTTTTTCTGGTGTTACTTTTAAGATTTTCTCTCGGTCTATGTTACAAAGCAGAGTGAGTCTAGGAGTACATTTACTTTTATTACACTAAGGAATACCTGTGCTGGTTAAATACACTTATCCATGACTTTTCTCAACTCTAGAAAATAATCACTTTTATTACTTCTCTCCAATTCTTTCTGTTTTGTCCACTAAAAAATTTCATTAAAATATATTAAGTTTTCTCTATATATCTTTCATATATGTTAATCTCTTAAAAAATTCAACCTGACAGTTCAAAGTTTAAATTGTTCATGGAAGTTTATTTCATAAATTGTACTTTTCATTTCTAAAAATAATTTGTGCTTTATTTATAGAGTCTCATGTTTTTCTATGTTTTTGTCCTTGTTTCATAACACTAACCTTTTTTACATATATACTTCATAGGCTCTCCTATGTGACATTTTAAGGGGTCTAATCCTGCTGTTTGTGTTTACTTCCTTTTGTTTGAGGTGACTTGTTTTTGCTCATGTTTTGTGATACTAGATAGTAAGCTCTTCTCTAGTAAGGCTTCATCAAGTAAGATTTTGTGAGGAGTGTTAGGGTGTAGCCCTCTAGAACAGTTTTATATTTAATTTTTTCAAATGGTCCAGGGGTATTACAAGCCTAGGACACTTTTGGTGGGTTAATTTCTTAGACTTTGGACTCCACATGAAGTTTTTTGTTGTTGTTGTTTTGTTTTGCTGTAAAGCAAGGTTTTATTTTATTTTATTTTTTTGGCTGCACCACGTGGCCTGTGGGATCTTGGTTCCCTGACCAGGGATCGAACCCAGGCCCTCTGCGGTGAAAATGCAGAGTCGCGACCACTGGACCGCCAGGGAATTCCTCCACATTAAATTTTTAACTCAAAATCACATGATGGTAGGTCCTTGGTTATAAAATCTTATGGGAGATTTTTGCCCGCTACTTAGAACCCTATCATGACAGACAAACTTTTTCAATGTCTTTCTGAGTCAGCAATGGGTAGAACTGTTCAGCCTTCCTTTTTTACTGAGAAGACATTCTCTAGATTTATGGGAGTTTTCCATTTTTTTCTGACCAATTCCTCATCTCCTGTCCCTTTCTACACATAATTAAGTCTTTAGAAACCACACCCTGCTTCTTGTCATTGCTTCTAAAACATTGTACTTATCTTCAGGCTCTTGTTTCCATTTTGTTTTTGGTCCCTGGAAATTATTCCTATTTATGAGTTCTACTATGTATCTTAAAAGATGTTTGCTGTATTTATCTGGAATATGTAGTTGGCTTTACAATTTAGGCTTTTTCATATTATCTAGTATTACCTCTTAAATATGTAAAACTATTGTTACTTTTAGTCAATAATTAATTAAATTTAGAAACATTTTCAGATGTTCATGCTTATCATTGTTTTATACATTCCATTTGTTTTCTATTATTCTTTTTTGCAAAGGTATATTCATTATATTAGGGTATTTTCAGGGTTTGTAGGAAATTTTTTTCAAGTATGAAAAACAAATGGTCATTATTTTGCCTTCACTCTTAATGACACTTTAGCTGAATATCTGATTCTCTTGACAGTATATTTTTCCTCAATACTTTGAAGATATTACTTCATTCTTTTCTGGCATCTATTGTTGCTAATAAAAATCTGCTGTCATTGTAATTGTCACTTTACTATATAATTGTAAAAGAAAAATAAAGATATAAAACAGCATTCATAATGTAATTCCAAGTTTCTGAAAATATATGTGCAAGAATGCTTTGTTATTTAATTCCTAAATTCTAATAGTGAGAGTTCAGATAGCAAAGAATATCCATTACCCGAATTCATTCTGTTCCCAAGTTTCACGGTGTAAGTAGTGGATATTTACATAATTTTCTGAAAGCCAATTTAACTATATGTCAAGGGGCTTCAAAAAGCTTAACCCAATAATGTCATTTATAAGACATAGAGATAGACGTTTATTTATAAAATCGGTCATTGCTAGATTCCATGTCAAAAAATGAAAACGATATAAAAGTCTAAAATATTTTAGTAGAATATTATGCAGCCTTTAAAATCACCCTTTTGAAAAAGTATTAATTATATGTAGAGTCATATATTACACCATGAAAATTTTATTAAAAGTATCAAACAACAATTTATGTGATCACATAGACTAAGTGTAAGTATGCATATATTTCTGTGCACATATCTCAGCAATTTGTTAAGAATGCCTTTTTTCTGCATGTTGGGGTTGTATATAGCATTTGTTTTCTTTTTAATTAAAAAATATTTCTAAGCTCTATATAGTGAAGAGGTATTACTTTTATAATTAAAAAATAAGTTAATGAAATATATGCACATAATAACCCTTGCTACTAAGTAGCTTAGAATGTAACATTGTTTATCACATTATTAAATTATGGCAATGGGAATAAAGTTTCTGTACAAATATGAAGAATATGTTTTTCTCACACCTGGATGCAGGCTAGCACAGTACTTTTATGATGTTTCCACTAATGCTAGAAGTACATGGACCATTACATGCCCCCTTCACACACATAGGATCCTGAATCCCTGTCCTAACTTCACTTGTTACATGCCTTCTTACTTGATCTGTTCTTTGTTTCCTGCCCACCCTACCCACCCCCCGCCCCCGTTACATAACTGGCATGCCACCTTCTACCTTTAATTCCTACTGCCTCAATTATGTTCAAGTTACTGTCCTTCTCAACTAAGGCTGTCCATCTCTACTTGGCTTTTCTTTTCTCTATATTTCTGGTTCTTCCACAGTTACCTAAGGCAATCCCTTCCTGGATAACCAGACTGTCTAGATCACCCTTGTCATTTTCTATTCCAATTTTCATCCCTTCTTTCCCTCTATCTATCTTTTCAGCTGCTATCATTATGGAATGGTATATTGGGCATAAAACCAAATTATCAACCAAATGAGCTTTTTTAAAATTAAATGCTTTTAACAAACTAAAGAGAAAATTACTTCATTCATGTTTTTATTTTTTATAAAATTTGCAACACCTTAAATTTTTAAAGTGCTCTGTCTTAAGTGAAATATATAAATGGAGTGAAAGATTTCATTTCTGTTAACATTATGAAACTTCTCATTTTTCTTTTTGCCAGGGTGAACCGATGTAATCCAGGATTTTGTTCTTTTCAAGAGAAGATGAGCAACTTTATAAGAAATCTTAAGGGAGAGGAAAAAAACTTGTATAACAAGTACAGCTTGAGTAACTGATATTTTTACATGAGGATTTTTGGCTCAATATAAGGAAGAGGATTTTTTAGCCCCAAATAGCAATCTGAAATCCTTCAAACTCATATGGACAATTTTGAATATTAGGAATTCTGTATGATTTCTTTTTAGAACTAGACAAAATTGAATTTTGATATCTTATTTTTTTAAATTAATCTGTCTTGAGAGAATACCAAATGATTACATCCAAACTGTATATAAATCTGAGTGTTTCAATGTTTCCTATCAAAAACTGCACATTATTTTGATATTAATAATATTAAAGACTAGAGATGTACAATTTGGATTCAAGTTTTGGCTTTGGCCTACTTGCTGTATGTCCTTAATCTTTCAAGGTGCTTCTTTAGAAGTGACTATTAATATCTGTCTTAGCTTCTTCACAGCATTATTGAGAGGGGGAAGAGTCAGATAATGTATGTAAAATGCACTCTAAGCTTTCAAGCACTCTATTGATCCATGACTGATATCAGATAGGACACCCTTGCTTGTGAAATTTCATGTAACAAAAATATACCTCCTCCATATCCAACCAATTCTCCTTGGCCAATAAAATTTTCATGCAACTGGCTTGAATATTCAAACACCGATTTTCTTACTAGAAATATTCTATTACCTTCTATAGGGCAAGGAGGTTCTCCTTTAGCTGTCATTTCTCTGCTTCCCAAGTAATAAGATAACTAGTAATAGCAATGCCCCAAGGCACCATGATCACCCTATAATTTGCCTAGTGATGCTATTAATAGTCCCGACAATAACAGTTAACCTTTGCTGTATGCTGCCTGTGCTTTAAACACTGTCCTAAACACGTGAACAGACATTATTTTATTTAATACTCAAAACCAGCCTATGAGACTGATATTATAATTATCCACTTTCACAGCAAGGAAACTAGAATTCAGGCAGTTTCGTTCATTTGTTTATTTAAGAAATGTGTGTTGAGTGCCAAATATGTACCAGGCACTGAACTAGACAGGGAGAAATAAGCAAGATCGAGAAGGTCCTGGAACCCATGGAATTTATATTATGGTGGAGGGAAAGACAAAACAAAGAAATGTGTACAGAAAGTTATAAGTACTCTGCAAAACACTGAAACTGAGTGGCTACATTAGGAAGTGGTTAGGGAAGACTTTTCTGAGGAAGTGTCCTGAAAGATACAGCTTGAATGTCAGGAAGAGGCCAGTCACTTCAAGAAGGTCAGCAGAGAGTCTACTGGGCTGAGAAAATAATAAGTAGAAAGGTCCCAAGATGGGAGTAATCTTGAGGTAATGATAATAATGGACAGATGTGGACAAAATGAGGATGTTTTAGAATTAGAATTGAAGGATTTTCTCCCAGGTTGTAGATGGGAGAGAGGGAAAGGGATGAATCAAGAGTGAACACTTTGTTAGTTTGTTAAGATTAAAGTAGGTGCTCTTTGGGGAAGCTGATGAAGAATGGGTAGGTTTGGGGAAAGATCAGGAGTCACCTTGTTTTTCCCCTTTTAAACATTTTTTTTTATACTGGTAAAGCATACACAATGTAAAATTTACCATTTTAACCATTTTTAGTGTACAGTTCAGTGGTATTAAGTACATTTTCATTGTTTTTAAACCATCACCATAATCCATCTCCAGAACTTTTTCTCTTCCCAAACTGAAAAATCCATCCTCAAAAAATAACTCCCCATTCCCCTCTCGCTCCAGGCCCTAGAAACTACCATCCTATTTCCTGTCTCTATGAATCTGACTACTGTAGCTATCTCATGGAAGTGGACTCATACAATACGTCCCCTTTTGCAACTGGCTTACTTCACTTAGCCTAATGTCTTCAAGACTCATGCATACCTCAGAATTTCCTTCCTTTTCCTTTCTTTCCTTTTTTTAAAAATAGGCTTTATTTTTTAGAGCAGTTTTAGGTTCATAGAAAAGTTGCACAGAAAGTATATAGTTTCCAGATATTTCCTGCCCCTGCCATACACAACACACAGCTTCCCCTACTATCAACATCTCCTACCAGAGTAGTAACGGTTGTTGTAGTTGATGAATCTATATTCTATAGGTTAACAATTCTATAGGTTAAAAATTATTGGGTCCCAACTGGAGTGTAGGAAGAGCAGAAAGTTAATTAATAATGTTTTTGATTATTTTCTTTCTCTGTACCAGTTCTGTCCCATATAATGCCCACTAGCCACTGGTAGTTATTAAACAGGATGAAATATAAGTTAGTCTGATATGCTGTAAGTGCAAAATAAACACCAGATTTTAAATACTTAGTAAGAAAGCACATAAAGTATCACATTACAAATATTTTGTATTGGAAAATTATTGAAATGATAATTTATTTTCAATTTTTTAAATTATGATAAAATACACATATCTTAACCATTTTCAAGTGTACAGTTCAGTGGCATTAAGTCCATTTACGCTGTTGTACAACCATTACCATTATCCATTCATAGAACACTTCATTTTGCAAAATTGGAACTCTGTATCCATTAAACAATAACTCCCCATTCCCCCCTCCCACAAAGCCCTTGGCAATCACCATTCTACTTTCTCTCTCGATGAATTTGACTACTCTAGGTTAAAATGATACTATTTTGGGTTTATTGGGTTAAATAAAATATATTTTTAAAATTTAATTTTGCTTTCTTTTTAGTTTTGCTTTTTTAACGTGGCTATTAGAAAATTTAAAATCTCATGTGTGGCTCACAATATATTTATTTGGAACAGCATTACTTGCCTCATATGGCTACTTAAATTTAAATTAATTAACAGTAAATAAAATTAAAATTTCAATTCCTCATTTGCAGCAGCCAATATTCCTGTACACATGTGGCTAGTTGTTATCATACTGAACAATGCAGATATAGAACATTTTTATCATTACAGTAATTTCTGTTGGACAGTACTGCTCTAGAAAGCCCAACTAAAATGGAAACAACCACAGAAAAACAAGGAAGTCTGAAACATGGTCAGGTCAGTTGAGCAAGCAGTTCATGCAGGCAACAAGGGAAAGTGATAATTAACTGACTATGCAAAGACTAAAAAGTATTGTGAAACTTGCAAGTTGCATTTTTTTATTCTAAAACACATGGGCAACAACAGACAGCTTCACATGTTTTTCCGATGAAATTTTAGATGTTGCCACCAAATGCATAACACACTACTGTGTACTGTCATAAGTCAGCTAAAACACTTGTAAACATATGTCATGTCAGTCATTAAGAAGAAGGGTATAATTACACTTTTAAATGTGGCAAAGCATTTTGAAAGTAGTGTATAATTTTCTAGAGCAGGAACCTCTGTGAACATATGTTTCCCTAAGTGTTTATACAGCCTGACATCTTCAGGTTTGTTCAAATCAAGAGCCCCACTGTGAACAAGCTAGCAGCAGACAAAAGAAGCAATTTTTTTCTTTAGGTGCCATTTCATTGAGAGAACCAGAAAGAAGCAGTGAGGTAGGCAGTCACAGACAGAAAATCAAGACACGAGAGGGTACTACCCAATTACAGCAAGCAGCTGAAAACTTTGTAAGATCTGCTTATGTTAGAGGAACAAATGTTTAATGATTGCTTATGAGCAAGATGCTAGCATAACAATACATAGTTAATCCTATAAAAATTGATGCCTTTGCACTTTTTTATTTTTTACAGCTCTGAGGTATTTCTGATACAAAAAAACTACATACTTCTAATACGTACAATTTGATGAGTTTGGATGTATGCATACACCTGTGATACCACCACTGCAATCAAGGTAATAAACACATCCATCACCTCCCAGAGTTTTCTTGTGTCCCTTTGCCTTTTTATTGCGTGTGTGGTAAGAACACTCAGCATGAGATCTACCCTCTTAAGATGTTTTTAAGTGCCCAAAACTGTACTGTCTACTATAGGCACCATGTTGTACAGCAGATCTCTAGAACTCGTTCATCTTGTATAGCTGTAACTTTATACCCATTGAACAACTTTCAATTTCCCTGCCAGCCCTTGTCAACCACCATTCTATTTTCTGTTTTTATAAGTTTGACTATTTTTAGATACTGCATATAAATGAAATCACGCATTTGTCTTATAAATATTAATGTGCTATATTAATATAGCATATTATTTTATATTAATTTATATAGTATATACACTACTATATAATTATATAATATATAAATATTATATATAAATATATAATTATACAATAATATGTAATTATATATGATATATATATATCACATTTTCTTTATCTCAGATTCCTCTGAGGATACTAATTATAATTCTTCTAAACCCTCCCTTGGACTAGATTATGAATTATACTTTCTTAAACTTTCAGTTCTTCTTCTTGTATTTTCCATTTAGTCTATTGTTTTTCCTAAAATGCTTGTGATTCTTGATCACATGCTTACCTTTTCATCTAATGCTCTTGCTGTGTGTATATTATTAAGGGTGGCATTTGGCACTCCCTATTTCTTTTACCATTATGGAGAAGATCTGAATAGACATTTTCCAAAGAAGACATACAGATTGCCAACAGACATATGAAAGGATGCTCAACGTCACTAATTATCAGAGAAATGCAAATCAAAACTACAATGAGGTATCACCTCACACCTATCAGAATGGCCATCATCAAAAAGTCTACAAATAACAAATATTGAAGAGGATGTGGAGAAAAGGGAACCCTCGTATGTTGTTGGTGGGAATGTAAATTGGTACGACCATTATGGAAAACAGTATGAAGGTTCCTCAAAAAACTAAAAATAGAACTATCATATGATTTAGCAATTCCACTCCTCAGTATATATCTAGAAAACATGAAAATATAATACTAATTCAAAAAGATACATACACCCCAATGTTCACAGAAGCATCATTTACAATAGCCCAGATATGGAAGCAACCCAAGTGTCCATCAACAGACAAATGGATAAAGAAAAAATTATGTTACAAGGGTTATCAAAGATTGCAGATCTGCCAAGTGCTTGGTCTGGCACATATAAGCTGTTTTAACCACATGGTTGGTTTTTGTTTTGTTTTTTTTAATTTAATTTTTTTTAGTACAGCAGGTTCTTATCAGTTATCTATTTTATACATACACGTGGTTGTTTTTCATTGTGGTATTATCTGCTCTGTGCATTGGCATAAATGACTACAGGGAATCAGGTCCTGAGAAATGGGAACACTCACTCTATTGGTTGCCTATAGAAATTGTCTTGAGTTAGGTACACTTGCAGCTACCCTCTACATGTACTGTTCTTCCCCTCTGTTCCCTTGCCATGCAGCAGGAAGACTGTCCCTTTCTGGGTTACTGAGAGAAGAAGAAGGTAAAGGAGAAAGAAAAAGAAAATTCCATTGTAGAAACCAAAAGTTGCATAATACTCTTGAAGAGTTTAGAAACACACTTTCCTTCACAAGCAGTGTTCTCTTAGCCTATCTATCAGACATTAAGATTTTACTAAGCTATGAATCACATCCAAAAATTTCAAAATACTACTTCAACATTATGTGTCCCTTTTTTTTTTTTTTTTTTTTTGCGGGATGCGGGCCTCTCACTGTTGTGGCCTCTCCCGTTGTGGAGCACAGGCTCCGGATGCGCAGGCTCAGTGGCCATGGCTCAAAGGCCCAGCCGCTCTGTGGCACGTGGGATCTTCCCAGACTGGGGCACAAACCCGCGTCCCCTGCATTGGCAGGCGGACTCTCAACCACTGCGCCACCAGGGAAGCCCATATGTGTCCTTTTTTTGTTACAGAACAAATGTCTCTCTTCATCTTAAAGAATGATTTCTTTAAGCATTCTGGTCAGAAATCTGTGAATTTTGGATGTAACTGGTTTCACAGCTTAGATCACAGTTTACCCTTAGGGAGGTGTATTTGAACCCTAGGAACATAATTTTGTTGCCTATAACAGTCAAAGAGCCTCCTCAGTTATGCTTGGAGCATCTCCAAGGATATGTCAGTTATTGCAACAGAATGCATCACAATAGGACCTTTAGCAGAGATGAGTATCTGGGTTATCTACAACTTCAAGTACATAGGACTATCTTCTGCAATCCCTCCTTTCTTTTCCCTTACATTGTCCTTGGTTGGTATTTTTATGGGGCGGGGGCTGAGCTATTGTCATGGCTATCTAACTGATATTCCCCCAGCTGCTCTCCATTTTCTAGATTAACCTATTTTTATCATATGGGTCTGCACTCAACAACCTTCAGTGGTTTCCCAGTGCCTATACATAAAAACCAAACTCTTTGCCCTGTACTGAAGTTGATGCACTAACCGCACTAACCCCTGCTCCCTAAAATACATCTCTTCGCCAGTCACAGCTGACACTCAGCTTATTCCTCTACGTGCCGTAGTGTATTTTCCCTCCTTGCTTTCCTGGCACCATTTATTTGAGTGGAATGCTCTAACGTATCTTTCCTATCTTTGGAAATTCTACCCACACTTTCAAGCCTATACCTTCTTCCCTAATCACCTAGGCAGTTATGGTCTCCAGTGATCTTTCTTATTAATTGAGGTATGACTGACATATAATTAATATAAATAATGATTAAATATTTGTATACATTGCAAAATGATCACCACAAAAATTCTAGTTAACATTCATCACCATACATAGTTACAAAGTCCCTCCCATCCCACTGATCTCTTTTAATATCCTTCTACACAATACTTAATATAAAGAGCTTAAAACAGTGCTTCTTAATAAAATGCTCAATAATGGCCATATTTTATACTTAGTTTCTACTTTTCTCTCTTTATGGTTATGTGTTCTCAAGGGCATGACCATCTCTAACTCATCTTTGAGCCAGCACAGTACATACCCAGTGCCTACTCATGGTAGTTCCTCAACAAAGATTTGTTCAGCAACGTAAATAGTGCCATTTGCTACTCACTGGCAGTTGCTTCTAGATTTTCTTCAATGGAACAAATTGAAAGATATTTACCAGAGAGCTATCTGTTCATCGAATACATAGATAGATACGACATTGCTGTTGGCAACTAAGATTGTCCTTTGGTACCAATTCATTATATTGGCTGAGTCAAAATAACCCTTTTTTTTTTTTTTGGCGCTGTTATTTATATCTTATTTAACTTTTGATTTCTTTAGTATCAACTCTGTTCTCTTTGTATTCTTGTCTCATTCCTTGTATTTGATGCCACTATGTTTTTCCCCAAGAATGGCCTTGGCTCCTCCTAACTAGAAGTTGGCGGAACAGCTTTTTTTTGGTCATATTTCCCTTAGTCCCAACACTCTACATCCTCTCAAATCCCTCAATCCTTGTTTTCCCAGTGAATTAACAAACTTGGGAGAGCCTTACCTTTCCATATCTCTCAAGGAGGGATACCCCAGCTTTGTTTATTTCCTAGAACTATCAGGGGAAACAAATGAATCAACATCTAAGAAAATGTACAAACTCTAAATTCAGAGTTATACCAATCCAGGGTATTATTTTAAAATTATGCTATTAAACATATTCCTTGGTGACATATCTTCTGCAGCACCTGACAATGCAGGCTATCCTAAGCAAGAAACACATTTAAAAAGAAATGTAATTTTTTATCTTGCAATGAAATTCTCTGTTTAGTTTTGTCTCCTTTGTATGGACAGACCTAGGCTGCCCATTAGCCAAGGCAGTAATGACAATTACAGAAACTGAGAAAAAAAATTTGATTAGATTAATAGGAGAAAGCTTAAACCTCTGAAGGAAAAACTCTGAAAGTGTACGTGAAAATCCCTTTTACTGGGTCACCATTACTCAAAGAAGGGCCTGTTGAAAATAAGAAATTCACAGCTGTCCTCCTGACATGGAGAGAAAGAAATCTTCAAACTAAACCTTGAAGAAATGATTTTTAAAGTAGTAGAGTTGAGGCTTGACCCAGTAATAGATTTTGAAAGGGTGTTTGGTATCTCTGTGGTAAGTCGGGTTGTCCAACAGACAAGGCTCCACACCTGAATACAACCAGGCTAGAGGCACCTTAATAGTGATATTGATTGACTATAAACAAAGACAGGAGAAAGTAACCAGGATAGCAGAGAAAAATGTATTTGGGGGAAAAAGGTTATTATCCTCCTTCAGGATGACTAATACCAGAGCCATAGAAATTCATTTTACAACAAATATTTTTTGAGATCCTACAACATGCCAGGCACTGGATAAAAGACACATTTCTAACCCTCAAGGCATTTTCAGGCTTGTTTATGTGTTTTAGGGAGGTCGGTGGAAGGAGGGAAGAATCCATGGCTTATACACAAAAATCAAACCTGCCACTTTAGCATTATCAGTAACCCACACTCTACTGAATTGCTCTGAAAAAAAAAACCAACAAAAAACTTTGCCACACAGAATGTCTCTCATTTTGTTTCTGTCACAAAATAGCTGGGTAATTTAGAGCAGTCACTTCATTTTCCTGAGTCTTAATTTCTTCTTGGCCAAATACAGGGGGCAATAGGGGGATGAAAAAGACAGTCAACAAAAGCTATTTCTAACTCTCCTTCTAATTCTACAGTTTAAATTTGGTCGGCAATTGATATGCATCTGAAGGTTAGGATGTGATCTCTAATGATCTCTGTGAACAGAATACAAGCCCTCACGCCTTGTAAGAAACCATTTGTAGCAAACCTGTTAGTGGACCTATTGAGGACAGGTGGGGATTTTGCCGCAGGGCCATTTCCGTGTCATCAGCACACCTACCACTGGTTTCAGGCTTCCCGTCTCTGAAACAGGCAGAAGCAGCTCAGGATCAGCCAGGGGGAATCGTGGTGCCGAGTGAAGCCCTTTTCCTTTGCTCCCCTTGAAGGATGAAGATTTTCCAAAGACTAGGATTTAACTGATTATTTTGGAGTCATCCAAGGTGGAGTAACTCTACAGAACAGGATACTTACTGGTGGCTGAGGTTTCTTTTGATCCGTGTATAGGATTACCTTCCAGCCCTTGCAATGGTCTTTGGTCAATCTGCTAAAGCTAGACTAGCACCCCTTGTGCTCCCAAGCAGCACAAGGGGTGAACCGCAGCAATAAAAGTAGGGAAAACCCAAAAAACCTAGTTGGGTGGGACCACTGTCTTTAGAAGGCACCCTTGTACATCGCAGGTATTTAGGACTTCACAGTCACTCCAATTTAAAAATGTTTAAGCACTTAATGTGAGGCAAGTAGCGTTCTAGGGCTGAAGTGATGGGCAGGAAAAAAAAGACAATTTGATCTTGCCACCTAAAGGGTGAGAGAGGCAGTACACACATGTGAAATCCAATTAAAAAAATAATCTTTGATAGCAGCAAGTACTATGACAAATCACAGCTCTACACGTGACTCTGGCTTTGACTGTGGCAATGGCTTCTATGCGAGCTTCAACCACCTTCCTACGAGCACAGCTTGCTGGTGTCTCTCCTTGGGCCTGGTGCCTGCTCTAGAGCTCCTCAGCATGGCTGCCCCTGGTAGCCTGCCAGGCACTCACTCACAGAATTGCCACCCTGAACAATGGGTGATGGATGATAAATGTGCTTCCTATTTCATCTCCATAGGGGAAAGTTCTGAGCTGCATTTCATTAGATACCTCAAGAGCTTTGACCCAATTGAAAAGTGCATTCTCATATGTGCTTTCCTTCCCTGTTTCACTCTCCTGTCCCTCACTCCTGCTTCCTGAGGTCATTCCTGAATAAACTGCCTTCATGCAAGCTTCTGTCTCATGTTCTGCTTTAAGATGATAGCTCGGCTACTGTATTATACAAAATACTTGTGCTTCTTTTCTGCAGCTCTGTCTACTGGTGAACTCCTTTGAGCAGAGCAGAATATACTTGGGGTAGGGGTGGTACAGGGTGGGGGGTCGGGTGGAAGAGAGGGGAGGTGTGGTGAGGGGTTGGAGGGAGAGATTTGAGGATTGTGCTGCAATAATGAAATTTCTTTGAAGTCAAGTGGTTTATGTTAAAAATTCATGTGAATTTTGCCCTCTTCACAATATTTCCACGTATGTTTTAATGTAAAAATATTAACTTTACAACATCTCCATAATAACTAAAGTCCTGCAACAGCTTATTGGTTGGCCTCGCTGTTTCCAGCATTGCCACAGCCAAACCGTGCTTCATAACACCCTAAAGCGCAAATTTGGTCAAGTCATTCCTTGGCTTACAACTTTGAAAGGGACAGACCATTTGATGAAGTCCTAATGGAGTTCAAACTCCTTAACATGATTTATAAGGTCTTGCATAGTTTGGCCCAAGCTTCCCTCCCCAGCCATTTGCTTTCCTCTCCTTGACATTTATCATCCAGCCATAATGAATTTCGTTTAATCCCTTAAGCTCTCCATGCTCTCTTGCCTCCAGGCATTTGCTCATTCTGTTAAATCAGTCTGTAGTCCTCCCCAATGCTCTTCAACCTGCCCTTCCACCAGTTCTTCATTCCTCAGCTTCCTCCTAGAAAAAAGTCACCATCTTTGTTTGAGTTAGATGCTTGCCCTGCACTCCTGTTACATCCTAATCTTCCCCATCACAGTTCATGTTTCACCCTTTTGTTCTTGCCTATTAGTCTGGATCTCCCATGGAACAGAAGCCTAGAGCAAAGGTCACTTCATTTGTCCCCGTTGCCTAGTGCCTTGCACAGTCCTGGGAACAAAGCTAATGACTGTCAAGATAGGGTCCTTAGAGTCACTGAGTTCAAATATTGCTCTTTATACCTGCTAGCTGTAGGACTGGGCAACTCATAAGCTCTTTTAGTCTTAGTTTCTTCATCTGTAAATTGTGGAAAACAATAATACCCTGATTATAGGATCATTAAGAATAAATGAGATAATTCATGCAATTTTGTACAATGACCCATAGAAAGCAGTTAAATGACAGCTACTATTATTCTAATAATAATAATTACTATAATTATCAAGTATTCAATATATAAGTGTGAAATTACTGAATGAATGCAAAATAAAAGAGAAATATTTCATACCTTTCTCATTTGTTAATGAGCAATTTAGTTTTCATTGTCTATCGATTTCTTAGAAAACGCAGTGCAAGAAGAAGCTAATAAAGCATGTAAGAGTCAGCATCCAGGAAGTATTCCTTCACTGCTCCATTGTCACAAATGCACATACACATGTGGATGTAACTGGCATTAGTTTTTTCAACCTTTTTATTACTAGGTAATTAGGAAAACAAAGAAGGGTGTGGTCAGCTAAATAATGCTCCGCTCCCCCAAAATTTCCATGTCCTAATCCCTGGAATCTCTGACTACGTTATCTTACATGGTAAAAGGGACTTTACAGACGCGATTAAATTAGAAATCTTGAAATGAGGAGATTATCCTGTATTACAGCATTCCCCAATCTTTTTGGCCTCAGGGACCAGTTTCGTGGAAGACAATTTTTCCATAGACTGGGCGGGTGAGGAGGTGGGGGCGTGGGGGGGGATGGTGTCGGGATGACACAGGTGCATTACATTTATTGTGCACTTTATTTCTATTATTACACTATAATATATAATGCAATAATCATACAACTCACCATAATGCATAATCAGTGGGATCCCTGAGCCTGTCTTCAGTTGCCACTCACTGATGGGGTTTTGATATGAGTCTGCAAGCAATTGATTTATTATGGTCTCTGTGCAGTCAAACCTCTCTGCTAATGATAATCTGCATTTGCAGGCGCTCCCCAAGGCTAGCGTCACCACCTCAGCTCCACCTTAGATCACCAGGCATTAGATTCTCAGAAGGAGCACACAACCTAGATCACAGTAGGGTTCGTGCTCCTATGAGCATGAGAACCTAATGCCACCGCTGATCTGACAGGAGGCAGAGCTCAGGCGGTAATGTGAGCAATGGGGAGCGGCTGTCAGTACAGATGGAGCTTCACTTGCTTGCCCGCCACTCACCTCCTGCTGTGCGGCCCGGTTCCTAATGGGCCATGGACCGGTACCGGAGCCCTGCTGTATTACATAGGTGGGTGCAATATAATCACAAGGATCTGTTTAAGAGTCAGGCAGGAGGATCAAAGTCACGGAGAGAAGGTGATGTGATGATAGAAGCAGAGGGCAAAAAATTCACAAGAATGTGGGGCCAGAAGCTGGAAGAGGCAAGGAATAGATTCTCCCTTGGAGTCTCCAGAAGGAATCAGTACTGCTGACACCTTGATTTTACCTCCATAAGATTTATTTTAGATTCTAAACACCAGAACTCTAAGAGAACAAATGTGTATTGTTTTAATCTACTAACGTGGTGATTTGTTGTAGTAGCAACTGGAAGCAAATACAGATTTGGGATATACAGTATATTGACTACAAAGTGGTCTAGCACAGTATTTTTGGACTTCTGAGGATAGAGAGATTGACAAGCATAAATTTATACTGAAGGGATGATCTCTTATTATGTAAAGAGAACAGAAGACACTCTGGAAATATAATTCCATCTTTTGCTGGCTATATAAATCAGTGGGAAGTGTTAGCCTTTTCTTATTCTAAACTCCAATATACGTTTACATATAGTTGGATCTGTAATCATGCTGTTTTAAATATTGTGGCTTTAAAATATATTTTATTATAATGGTAGAACTAGTCCTAAATCATTATCTTTCTTCCAAAAGTTTCCAGCTATTGTACATTTATGCTTCCAGGTTAATTTGTAAATATTCTTACCATCTTAAAATAATAGTATTTTAATTTTCTTTTGGTTTTATTTGACTTTGGAGAATTTTTAGGAAGTACAAGCATCTTAATTATATTGAGTCTTTTATTAACAAATAAAGTATATTTATACATTTATCCATTTTTTTTCTCCCAGCCACTGACGTCCTTCCTAGATTTCCCCCTGCTGTCCTTCCCTTTCCCAGATTACTATTATTAGTCACATGTGGATATTTTGAAAGCCCACATATGCCCAATGTTATATTAAGTAGCTCTGTAGAGGTCTCAGAAGCATAAATTCTTGACAAACCTAACAAAGGTAGTTGTGAATTTTACTCAATTTCTTATAAGGCTTACAAACTTTTCTTTTAAAACCATGTGGAAACACTGATTCATATTATTTATGTCATCAAATTTGCATGTGCATGGTATGATAAAAATAACTAGTGAAATCATGACTCATCAGGAATTAGGCAGTAAATTTTTCTGTGTAGCAAGCAAGCTGTCTGGAAAGTGGAAAGGTTATCTCAATGGCGCTCAAAATTTTTTGGCACTTAACACACACATACCATACTCCCTTCAGCCATGTCTTAGTACATACAGTAACTGTGAACAACACATACTCAAAATTTTTATTAAGTTGTCTTCTTCTATTTAAAATGGATTTATGCTTATTGTGTGAAATGCTGAAAATAAGAAGGGAGGAAACATGAGCATCCCACTAATGAATAATTTTTCCTCTGTGTGCCTCAACAGAGCATTATCTTTTCTTCAAAATGGGTCTGCATATTTAACATTTGATTTATTTTCTAGGTATTTTCCTGTTGTTCTTATCAACAGTAAGATTTTCTTCTATTGTCATTGCTATAGACTGAAATGTGTGTGTCCTCCCAAAATTCATATGTTGAAGTGCTACCTTCCAAGGTGATGGTGCTGGGGGTGGGGCCTTTGGGAGGTGATGAGGTTATGAGGGTGGGGCCCTCATGGATGAGATTAGTGCTCTTGAAAAAGAGATCCCAGAGAGCTCTCTCTGTTCCTTCTACCATGTGAACACACAGTGAGAAGACAGCCACTGGCTATGAATTAGGAAGCTGCTTCTCATCAGACACCAAACCTGCTGACTCCCTGATCTTCGACTTCCCAGCCTCCAGAACTGTAAGAAACGAATTTCTGTTGTTTATAAGCCACCCAGTCTATGGTATGCTGTTATAGCTCCCCAAATGGACTAAGTCACATTGTCTTTTTCTGAGCTCTCCCAGTTTTCTTTTCATCTCATTTTGTTGTCAGAGGAGCTCATGTTTGATCTCTTCCTTTTCTACTTCAGTCTACTCGCAGAGTCTGTTCTCTTTCATTTTCATGACAAATGCATTTGTTTGTCCATAATTTTCTTTTGCTTTCTGGGATAAATATTCTGCTAGAGTAAATTCCTCATTTTTCTCTTGTGTGCTGTATTCCTTTCTTTTTTGTCTTTTTTATTTCTAAGGAAATTTTGTCCTCAGTGTTTTCTTCCATTAAAAAAGTAAGCTTATTCACTGATGATGGATTCAAATCTGAGCATTCTAATAACTCTCTTGATAGTGTATGGTTTTCCTCTTGACCCTTCCCTTAGGTTTCATGCTCCATTGCTATCCTTCCTTTAGAACAAATTTAAGAGATGGCCTGGGCCTTTTTTCCCCCCAAATCTCTTAAGAACAGGAAGGTAGGGCAGAATAGCAGATCCTGGCAGCTAGAACTGGTAAAACAGATTCCCTCCCCCCCCCACCAGAAGAATAACTTAGTATAAAAACCCTTGTTCTGTGAGATCAGATTTTGGAAGGCACATGGAGGTTTATTTTAACAGTTCCAACTACTGAGGCTATCGATATGCACACACCATTAGTGGGATCATGTTACCAACCCAAGCAATTACAGAAGACCCTTGGCTCCTGGCTATTACCACATATCCACTTATTGACAAAGTAATGATATTTTCAACTTTTATTAAAGATTTGTTTTTTCACCTGACCTACATTGTTTTTTCTCAAAAAATGTATTTGTGTTTACCACATATATGAAATTGAGTGAAGAACACAAAATTCTGTTGAGATGCAGATGCTGTGTGATAGCTGCTTTCACTAGTAAAGTGACTTTTATACAAACTAACATCTCTGTCTATGCCAATTTAATTTCTTGCCACAGCAAAATTATCAGTTACTCTAGATCATGGACCTTGAGTATTCTACAAGGATAATCAAAGTTGTGAATCTGAATGCTGAAGTTCTACTATATTCACTGTAAATTTCCAGACTTTAAAATTGCATAAGCAGGTAAGGTGTTTCATGATAAGCCCTGTAATGAAGCAGTTCAGACCATTTTGTAGATAGAAAAGAGTTCTGAAAGCAAATTGTATCATTTAAGGTAAAAAATCATCAGGTATGCAGAGATAGTTACCATATAAATATAACTTAACCCTTCTGAGAAGCTTCTGGTCATAAAATGGACACACCCCCTTTTTTTCATATAATTGTGTGGAAAGTATCTGAAATATGGTTTAAGAGTCCAAAGACTAAATAGAAATGGAGAAAGACAAGATGGGGGAAATTAGAAAAGACTTGAACTATGCAAATTTTTTTATGTTGGTACTTAAGTTTTCCTTTTCACAGGCCCAAGGAAACCACTCTTTCCTGACACCTCATCCACTCAGATTTACACATAGAACTAAAATAGGCTGGCAGAGAGTGCAAAGGTCATTGAAGGACAAAGCGTCCGGAATTCAGCTTACAGCACAGGACCACTACTTAACTGGTTTTCTGTGTCACTAACGAGTTTTGAAATCCCACACCTAAAGGAAATAAAAGGATTCCAAAAGGAAGCTTTCCTTTGTTTCCCTTGGAAATGATACTCCACTTATTTAAGAAGCTCCTGAAGTAGGTATGTGAGCAAAGGTACTACAAAGAAATCGTCAATGGGATAGGACCGGCAGACATTCAGTAATGACCTTTGAGACATTCAGTAAGAAAACAAATTTAAAGATGACCATTTCTGCTTCAGAGAGGCAACCAATTAGTTTTCAGTCCTGTAAAATATGGAGAAGTGTACCCCAAATTTTGATGTTATCTTATACTTTGTCCTGCACTTACGGTAATCTCTCTCTCTCTTCACATGTAACCTCATTGCCATCACATACTGAAATAAAAATAGATCTCATTCAACACAAATAAAGAAATTTCCTAAAAATCTAAGAGAAACTGAGGGTGATAAGCTCTTGGACATCTATTCCAAGCATCCTGTTACACTGCAGGAAACCTCATTGCTGGAGGAGAAATTATTACATATCAGCAAGTGCAATTGTATTTGGGTGGTAATATCCTTGACTAAGTAGACGGTTGCAGTTTTCTGATGTACCAACCTGACAGCTGCTTCTATGATCTTTAGTTTTCTCAGTGCAGTCAACAGTAATGCTATTTCTTTGACTTCCAACATACCCCATGGCTGTGCGCACCACTGACAGATCTGTACGGATATATGTCTTCCTTCATATCAGAATGAAAAGATGAATCTTAATGGAAAACACTCTCAAGTTGACATTTAAACAAGTAATTTGATTTGGGGGAGAGAAATAATTTTAATTTATTGTCATTTTGAATCTGTATCATCCTAGTGAAAACTGATAGCAAGGCAAGATAAAGCTCTTCAAAAATACCTATGTCTTGTATAGAGGCTATGTACAAGAATGTCCTTGCCTCTCACTGTTGTGGCCTCTCCCATTGCGGAGCACAGGCTCCGGCAGTGCAGGCTCAGCGGCCATGGCTCACGGGCCCAGTCGCTCCGCGGCATGTAGGATCTTCCCGGACCGGGGCACGAACCCGTGTCCCCTGCATCGGCATGTGGACTCTCAACCACTGTGCCACCAGGGAAGCCCTGTCCTTGCTTTTAAGTTTACGGGTATATTATTAAGATGGTTTTATATATATGTATATATATATACATGTATATATGCACATGTTATATTCGTGCACCTATAGAATGCATACATATGAAGAAAAAATAGGAAGTATTAACAATTGTTAAGCCTAGGTACAGATATGCAGGAGTTACTTGTATATTTACTTTAATTTTTGAATTCTCAACTTTTTTTATAATTAAAAATTGTAAATACTAATATCAATATTAAAATCTCAAGACACAAACAATTTGCATTAAGATTTTTTTCCCCCTTATGTAAGGCCATGGACTGGAGAATGAAAGGTAAGTGTTAAAAATCAGGAAAGCACCCAGCCAAACCAGTTTGCTTTTTGAAAGAGGCTGCAGCACGGCATGGGAAGACTCAGGATCTTGAAACAGCAGTCAAGTACACATCCTTCCTTTCTTGCCTCCACGCTTCCTGATTCCGTCTGCTGCCTGCTTTTCTGCAGTCATAGCCAATAACATGCTTGGGATAGAATCGGAACTCTTTTCAACTGGAGTCTCCCATATGTTCATTATAGAAAATGTGTTTGCATTTTCACTGCAACACACCGCATATACTGACGCTGCCTGACTGTGAATTCATAGCTGGGAGAGAAGAGGGACTGGCAGATGAAGTGAAAGAAAGTTGCTGCGAAGTAGAATTCCAGCCCAAGAGAGTTTCAGAGTTTCACAGGACTTTGAAGTTCTTCTGCTTGGCATCGTTCTCATTACAGAATGCCTGGGTTGTTGTTATTCCCTCCCTGGGGCCCCTTTCCACTTAGACACAGCTATAATTTCATCAGTTATAGCAACACATGAACTTTCTCAGCATGGTACCTTGTTTGTGATAAATGTGTCTAATTTCTGATTGGTTGAAGTCTGTCTTTAAAGTGATTTTTTTTCCTGGCCACTGACAGTATTGATTCTTGTTTCATGAATGCCTGTGGATTCAGTGTCCCTGACATATTCTACTTTACCTCTGTATTATGTAGATGAATGAATGGATGGATAGATGGATGGGGAGAGAGAGATCGAGAGAGAGGTAACCATATTTTTGTCTTACTTTGGCTGATCTTAGAACCTGCTACTACAGAACACACAGGAAAGGTCTAGAATACAAAAAAATGAGAAAACTTTGTTTAGTGAATCCACATTTCTATGCTGCTTCTGAGACAGCTGTTTGGAACTTTGCAGCACCTGTCTTCATAAAGTTCTTGACTTTCCAAAGGTTTCTAACTCCTATTAATCTTGACTATCATTGAAATATTATGACCAAATTTATTTTGTTATGAATTACCTGAGATTTTCAGTTGTCTGCTATATTAGTTCGCTAGAGCTGCAATAAAGTATCCCAAACCAGGTGGCTTAAAACAACAGAAGTGTATTTTCTCATGGTTCCATAGACTAGAAGTCTGAAATCAAGTTTTCAACAGGGCCATATTCCCTCCGAAGATTCTAGGGAAGACTCTTTCCTTGCTTCTTCTTAGTTTCTGGTGATTGCTGGCAATCCTTGATATTCCTTGGCTGGCTGATGCAGCATTCCAATTTCTGCTTCTGTCTTTACATGTCCATCTACCCTCTGTGTGCATTTCTGTGTACTTCCTCACACAGCCTTCTTATAAGGACACCAGTCATTGGATCTAGTGCCCACGTTAATCCATTATGATTTGGTCTTAACCAACTACAGCTGCCAAAACCTTATTTCCAAATAATGTCACATTTTGAGGTTCCTGGGGTGTGTGTGTGAATTCTGGGGAGACACTATTCAACCCCCTAAACCCACCAAGAAATAAATGTATCTTTCTAGTTGGTGGGTTTCTGTTTTGAAGAGTTCAGAGTAAATGTCTTTGTATGAGATTTTTAAAAAATATGTTTTTCCTCTTTTCAGTTAAGAAGATACTTTCTGGATTTCTTCGTATCTTGTCCTTCTACAAACTGGGTTTCTAAATTTCATTTTGGTTGTGAAAGAAAGATTTAGAATGTTTCTGAGAATGGGCCCATTAATTTTGATTATTCATTACTTCAGAAATAAAATGTATGGACTGACTTAAGTGAGAGCTTAGAAGTGAGGTGACAAGTTTCACCCCTACACCCTCCTTTGTGAAGCTAGAAATCAAGGTACTCCAGATTCTGGCTATTAATATTGGCTGACTCTATATCCTCATGTCTTTCTGCCCTTCTTATGCTATTCCTACCAGTTGTGATGTACTTCCCCCATCATTATTTTCAAAATCCTACCCATTTTTCAAAGACTCAACTAAAAGGCTGCTTCTCTTCCCAGTTCTCTCTTCCCTACTCAGTCTCCCCAAAGATTGCATTGATTTCTCCATCCTCTACTGCTCCTATCAAAGAAGTCAGTCTCTGGCCAAAGTTTCACTGGGTCTATCTCCTGGCACCACTATTCTGTACCTGTATGACTTCAGAGAATTTACTTAGCCTTTCTTGGGCCTTGATAAACTGAGAATAATACTATCTACTTCTATGTAAATTGCTTAAAATAACACTTGGCATAAAGTAAGAGGTCAATAAATGTTAGTCCTCCTTTGTAATCATTTTCTTCTTTGTCCTGTGGTTATTTGTGAACAAACGTGCATGCTCCACTAGACAGGGAACTATTGGAAGCCAGAGGCTGTGCTTTATCTATCTTAGCATGCCATATGCCATCGAGTACATGCTTGTTATGTAGCTGTGCTCAGTACATTTTTGCAGATTTAGTAGAAAAAGGAACCCTTTTCAGATTCTGCCTGAATTCTTAACTC
Organism: Tursiops truncatus; assembly: GCF_011762595.2. Classification (NCBI taxonomy): domain Eukaryota; kingdom Metazoa; phylum Chordata; class Mammalia; order Artiodactyla; family Delphinidae; genus Tursiops; species Tursiops truncatus. Next base: position 74,530,585 of record NC_047039.1, on the reverse strand, counting down.
ACATGACAAGTTTTTTCTTGTTCTCTAATGGAGTTCTGCACAGATCACACACAAGATACACGCAACAAACATTTTGTATATTTTCTTTTTTTAGGTATGCATGGTAGAAAGCTTTTAAAATAATCGTAATGCCAATAAGTTTGTATTTATTAGACACTTAATATGTGCTAGGCACAGATAATATGTTATCTTCTTATCCCGACAAGAACCATGCAATGTATTTGCCATTATTCCTGGTTTACAGAAGATGAACTGGAGCTCAGAGAAACTAAACCAGCTATAGTGCCAAAGGCCACAGTTAGAACAGGTAACAAGTCTGAGATTTGAACCCAGTTTAAGCTGACTCTAAAGTTCTTAAGCTTTGCCCTCTATTGTGTTGTCTCCTTCCTTCCCTCCCCTCCTTCCTTCCCTCCTTCCTCCCTTCCCTCCCTCTTCCCTTCCCTCCCACCTCCCTTCCCTCCCTCCCTCCCTCCTTCCTTCCTTCCTCCCTTCCTTCTTTAACTACAACACTACAAAAAACTTGAGAACTATCGGGAATTAGCTACTATACTTTCAACATCTCAACTCAATTGCTGTAAACATTTTGCATATCATCTTCTTCTCTTCTCCATTTGCCTATCTATTTTCCATCATTGATATCATAGTACACACATCACTTTGTGACTTGCTTTTTTCAACATCTCCAGCTTTTTCAGTACATATTTGTCCTATGCCATCCACCAATTATCACCATTTTCCTTTTTCTTTGAGTGACAAATTTAACATGTGGTCAATCAAATAAAAACCTTGCTGTGTTTTTCATATTCACTGTTGTCTTGACCTAATTTGGAAGGCTTTTTTTTTTCTTCTTTCAGGGAAGAAGGAGAATTCAGAGTGAAACTCAGCAGAGCACAGCCATAGATGGAGGCAAGATGACGTCTACTCTCAACAGGGAAGTTTCCTGTCATTGTCTGAAGAATATTTTCACCTCTGAAACAATCCTGGATTTCACTCTCTACAGGAAAAGCAAAACAAAACAATCACATAGCAGAGAGAAAGAGCGAGAGAGAGAGCGAGAGCAAGAGAGAGAGCGAGAGAGCGAGAGAGCGAGAGAGCGAGAGAGAGAGAGAGAGAGAGAGAGAGAGAGAGAGAGAGAAGCTCTTCTGTGATGAGTAGAGGAGAGAGAAGAGTGATGAAAGCCAGGGGATAAGAACAGAGTGGAACAGAGGGGAAGAAAGGGAGGGTTGGCAGGAGGTGGGATGAAGGGAGGAAGGGAGAAGGTGATGCCCTTGCCGTTCTCTACTTTCTTTTGAGTGGTACCTATCACTGAAGATCAACAAATGTTCTCTTTTGTCCCAAAATGTGTTTGTGGTTCTATAGACAACATCTTACCCGCTCCCCCCCACTCCCCTTAGGAACTTCTAGTTGACACCATTCTCTGTATGGATAATACACCTTCCAGCAGAGGTACTGTCATATACTCAGCATCTATCTGGAGGTGCACCCACCACTGGCCCCTGCTCCTGGTGGGAACACTATCGAGCTGTGGTTTGTCATTCAACATTGCCACCTTTAACATCTAATCCAAAGTTACAAGAAAACCATGACAGTCCCAATACAAGGAAATCAAGTTCCTACAGCCTACTACATATAGTTTACCCACACATAAATTTTTAATGTAAATGTTTTAGTTTTGTGACATTTATGTATACTCACAATAATAAAGTTAGATAATGCAGAAAATGACAAAGCTCAGAGTAAAGAAATTTACAAATAATCTATTCTCTTGGAAATTACTACACTTAATGCTAAGTGAACATTCTCAACACATGCCTATGTGATTCTAGAGAAATGTGAATAAGAGGATAAAGAGACAGACAGACAATTTTGCAAAAACTGAGGTCATCCTTTACATAGTACTTAAGAGCATACATCAAATTTAATTTTATTTGAACATAACAGTAAAAAAGAAGAAGAACATAACCAAATTAAAAGTGAAGGAATAGCAAAATTCTCAAAAATATTTCTTTATCACTACAAATATGAGTTTCCAAACATATTTCTGTACGGTGAAGAAAAGTGATTATGAAAAACACTGAGGATAAAGTCATTGTGAATATTTCAACTACATATTTTTAGACAGCGTCAATTACTTCTTGCCATGAAAAATGAGGAGAATAGCACACATAATCTAATCACATATCTCTTCTCTCTACTCCTTAACTATCTGGTACCCTGTCAATATTTTCTTATTGTCAAGGTTTATTATAATCACTTCCTTTTCTGTAACAATAATACCCATGATTGTTTAGACCTTAAGTGCTTTCGCAACCATGATTTTTTTCCTCCATCCATGTAATTCTTTTTTTTTTTTTTTCGATACACGGGCCTCTCACTGTTGTGGCCTCTCCCGTTGCGGAGCACAGGCTCCGGACCCGCAGGCTCAGCGGCCATGGCTCACGGGCCTAGCCGCTCCGCGGCATGTGGGATCTTCCCGGACCGGGGCACGAACCCGCGTTCCCTGCATTGGCAGGCGGACTCTCAACCACTGTGCCACCAGGGAAGCCCCCATGTAATTCTTTTTTCCCCTACAGCTTTACAGAAATATGATTCACATACCATACAATCCACCCATTTAAAGCATACAATTCAAGGATGTTTAGCATTTTCACAGAATTGTGCAGCCATCACCACGATCCAATTTTAGAACACTTTTAGCACTCCCCCAGAAAACTTGTACAATCATGCCCCTCTCCTCTCCTAGCCCTAGGCAACTACTAATACACTTTCAGTAGATTAGTAGGGAAGTAGGAAAGTGAGAAGGGAGTGGAGATAGTCAATACAGAGTGTGTTATCTAGAGAGTTCCACCATGCATGTCTAGGACTTCATCCCACTGCAGAAAGTCTACGATCTACTTTAAAATATATGCTCAGAGACAGCCCACTAGTGGGCTTAGAAGCTGGGGTATTCAGACACCACCTCTTTTCAGTTATCAGCTGAGACTGCTCCTGAGCACTTAACTCTCTGGTATTTTTCCTAGAAGTCTGCAAAAGTAGATTTATGATTGCATTAAAATTACCTCAGTCATACCAAGGTAATTTGCAAGTAGATTTAGAATGTCCTAAGTTGAGGAAGTCTTTCTGAAAGTCTAAATACCTTTCCTTTTATGTCAATAAGGTTCAACAGAAATATAATACAAGCCACAAATATGAGCTACATATGTAATTTTAATTTTCTAGTAGCCACACTAAAAAAAGAAATAAAATAGGTGAAATTAATTTTAATAATATATTTCACTTAACCCGATATATTTAAAGTATTATAATTTCAACATGTAATCAATATAAAAATTATTAATCAGATATTTGATATTCTTTCTTTCAAACGAATCCTTCAGTATCAAGTGTGTAAGCACTTGATACTGCACAGCATCTCAGTTCAGACTAGCCCCCTTTTAATAACTATGTGTGGCTAGTGATTATTTTATTGGACCACACAGCTCTTTGTAATAGATAATCTGAATTTTTAACTCTTGAAGTTACCCTAAAGATTATTCTTAACATAATTATTATACTTCAAAAGTGAAGTAAAAAATACTTAGAGAGGTTCAGCGACTAGTCCAAGGATATAAAGCAAGAAAACTTAAATCTGAGAGTCTGGGGTGATTATTACACAATTCTCTTCAACCCTGCAGTAGTACCATATTTGCTTCTCTTTTGTGGTAAATGCTGCTAATTGTCTACCAAACACCCATTCTCCTCTTCTTCTTAATAACTAAGCTATATTCTTGGGGGAGGAGAGGCAGTAATATGCTTAGCCATAAACCTACACTTCTCAGCTTCCTTTATGTGGAAGGCTATTAATGAGACATAGTTCTGGACAGTTTAAGTTAAAAGCAGAAATATGAAGGCAATTTCAGGGCAAGTTTCACTTTTCTAAAATAATGCCTCATTTCTTGTTCTTCCTTGATTTCATTTTCTACCTGCCTGGAATGCAGATATGAGACTAGAGGTGAGGCCACCATGGCATGACACCGAGATGACCATGGGAATGAAAGCCACACTCTACATATGATGGATAAGAAAGATCAGGATAAGAAGAGTGTCAATGACACAGAACTGGTGTGCCAGCCATAAACTGTGTGCTATCAAACTTTTTATTACCGAAGTATAAGCCCTTGTACGGTAAAGGGCTTCTGTACTTATATGCAGAATATAAGTACTTATATGTACTTATATTCTGCTGTACTCTCATGCAGCAGAAGGTCATTTGCGACTGATACTTTCACTTCAAACATCATTAAATTATTTCAAGAGTAATAGACTTTTAAAAACTTTTTAAATAGATTGTTTTTTAGAGCAGTTTTAGGTTCACAGCAAAACTGAGCAGAAGGTACACAGATACCCCTACCTCCACACATGCACAGCTTCCCCCAATATCAACATCCCTCACCAGGGTGGTGTATTTGTTACAACTGATGAACCCACACTGACACATCATTATCACTTAAAGCCTGTAGTTTACACTGGGTTCACTATTGATGTTGTACATTCTATGGGTTTGGATAAATGTAGATTGCCATGTATCCCCCAGTGTAGCATCACACAGAGTAGTTTTAAGTGTAACAGACATTTAAAGTAAAATTTTCAACTAAATACTGATAACTCTCCGCAGGCTAATAATTTTTAGTAAATATGCCAAATATAGAAAGAAAAAATAAGAAAAAGAGAAAGATGTATTATTTTCCCTTTGTCCTGTACATAGTCCTGAAAAAAAATTTAACCCTCTACATTGCTTATAGAATTTACTAGAACGAAATATGTTTACATCATAGCAGTAATACACACTATGTTCATATATGTCAACACCTGTTAAAATGGAGAAAGAGTTCTCTTTTGGATTGATGATGTGCTAGGAATTATGAGATCTTGGTTCTTTTCATGGTTCTGTCACAAACAAGTTGTCTTTGGGCCATTAAGGTAGACTCTCTGTAACTCAGTTTCCTCATCTGTAAAGCCAAAGATTAAGGTAGTGGAATCCTAAATCCCTTTGCAGCTTTAGCATTCTGCGAATCTGTAGAAGCACTTCTTCCAGGAGACAGGATTCACAGCCTGATTTCCCTCCATGTTTGGCCTCTAGGGCTGTGCGAGTTTAAATTGTTAGATTAAATTTTTGGCAGTGATAACTCTTAACCATCCGCCATTTGCAACTCTTGACAGTATTCCTTCTGCTATGGAACCCACCCTTTTAGAAGACTCAACTTATTCAGTATTGCATAAAGCACTTTCATAAAATTTCAAGTGCAAAGGATTTCGAGGAAGTCAGATTTAGTACCTATTTTCTCTTTCAGAGGTTCTGGGAAATTATTTTTAGTTAGTAAAGAAAACAGGGACTATTCATACAATTTAACATACCCTGCATGTGTATGTTTAAAAATATTAGTCTCATTTTTTTAGTTCTATTTACTATTAGGCATTATTGAAAATTCTACCTCTTTTCATTTGCTCCTAAAAACCCCCAAAGAGTCTTTTTCCAATTCTGAAAACTCTTGGCTAAATACTGGTGCTATTTTCAACTTAGAGTAACTGGCAACCTCACATTTTGTAAAGTTCAAGAAGAGCAGAAACTCAGCTTCCGAATCTGCCACTCTGTCAGCCAGTTAGAATGAACAGAAAGCAGACAATGGAAGGCAAATTTCTGGAAGCCAAACCCTCCTTGCCTGTGAAGAGCAGATTTGAATGGAGGCTAGGACGTGTTGAGGGCTGGAGGGGACCCAGTTCTAATCATTCTTTTCCATCCAGGTCATCAGTTAGACCTCTCATTAAAACTTCTATTATAAATAAAATAGTTTTTAAGTACTATTTATTTCAACACTGTTGCTATCAAAAAGCATGCATTCTTCCTCACAATATGCCTGCAAACCATGGTTTCAAGGAGACAGTGTCGCCTAATGGCTAAGAATGTCTAATGGTTAAGAATACAGGGATAGTAGAAAAACAGATCTGTCACATTGAAAAAGACTCTCATTCTTTACTAAGCCTTAGTTTTCTATTTTCCATTGTAAAGTGAGGAAAATTAGAATCTCTACCTCATATAGAATGATTTGATGACTATATGATACAGGTAAAACATTCAGTTACTTTTGGCCATGGTCAATATTTAATGACTGGTAACGGTATGTTAGCATTATTATTATATTTATCATTATTAGTTGTAGTAACAATATTTTATAGCATTAATATTTCTCAAAATAGTTTTCCTTAGTGATACCATTAAATACTTCCTCTCTGCTATTACATAAACTAGGTAGATTTCTCGAGTCATTTCAATAAACTTAATTTTGATGTTTTGATTGGTTTTGTGAAACAATCCATGCAGGATCCTGGAGAGTGACAATAAGTTGTAGTCATCATTATATGCTTAATGCATAAATGTTCACTGAACAAAATCACTTTTGGGTGACAGGTAACAGAAATGCTTTCTGGTGGCAATCACCTGCAATTTTATTCTGTTTCATAAAAAACTATCCGTTGGGGGCTTCCCTGGTGGCACACTGGTTGAGTATCCGCCAGCCGATGCAGGGGACGCAGGTTCGTGCCCCGGTCCGGGAGGATCCTGCGTGCCGCAGAGCGGCTGGGCCCGTGAGCCATGGCCGCTGAGCCTGCGCGTCCGGAGCCTGTGCTCCGCAACGGGAGAGGCCACAACAGTGAGAGGCCCGCGTACCGCAAACAAAACAAAACAAAACAAAACAAACAAATAAAACTATCCGTTGATCCTAAAGTAACAAGATGTTAAATGGGACTCTTTCACTGTCTTATAACTGAGTCAGAATTTCTCAATGGAGAGTAACAGATGCCAAGTACCTCCTCATTCTAAAGAGAGCAACTCAAGACCTCAAACACATCCTTGCAGTTCTTACAGAAGCAGGAAATCTGGTACTGTGACCATTATTGCCTATCTCCTCCAAGCCTCTTTTCAGAGATACATACAGAGAATTTGAGGGAATGGTAAAGTCTTAAGTCAGAGAACTAGGGCACGAGTAGGGGAGGAGGGCTCACCCCTCCAAATTAGCCAAGGAAGAGGTATGCAAGAGAATGATTTGCAGAGATTGATGTTTGCAAGAAGGTAAAACTGTCCTCTCATTTCCTGAGAGGTCTCTCTTAGATGGTAGACTTTCTGTGCCTTCTTCTGCTTTATGTGAGAGAGAGAAAGAGAGTGAGTGGGAGAGAGAGAGACTGGAGATTAAGACTGCAGAGTGAAATGAGACAGAAGGGGAGGAGCAGACTCCACTCTCACCTCTGATAAGATGTGAGAGTTTCCCATGGGCCATAGTGGCCCCTACAAAGTGGCCCACCTTAAGCCACCTTGCTGTTGCCCCACTCAGGAGGGCTCCAACAGTACAAACTGAGTGCAGGGAGTTTCTCAGGGACCTGGAGCTGAAGAGGGTATCTGAGGGTGTCAGCTGGAGAACATACTCACAATAGGGTCCTGTGAAGTGAGCAACCATTCTTAGGAACTCACACAGCTGCCCAGGGGAAGCCAACATTGGGATGCTGCCCCAGAAAGGGCACCAGGTAGTGAAATGTTTTGGCTCTTTGCTTGAATCCTCCCTATCTAACTCCTAATTGGGGAGCAGGCAGAAAGAAGGAAGAGGCAGAGTATCCAAAGGGCACGGAAGAGAAAAGCCTTGAACTGGATACCACACGGAAGTTATAAGACTGGATGGCAGGTTTTTCATACTTGAGTATTAAAAATTTGAAGGTGAGACTGTTCTTATGTGACTAATTCCCTCTGGAACATGCTCAAGCTGTTATCAAGGGATATGAAAGGAAAGTTCAAAAGGTCAAGCATGAAGGCAGCGATGGAAGAAAGAATAGATCTCTTTCCTATGTACTGTATGTCATCAAGACTGTTCATTGTACCAACTACACTCAAAACCCTGGGCAGGGAGGAGAGAGAGAAGCGTGAAGTAGCGAGGTGGGTAGGCAGGTCGGTCAAGATTAACTATTAAATGCACCCCCTGTCATTACAAAGTGAGTTAGCAAAAGCAGGAATTCTGAAGCCGAACTGACTGTGCCAACCTCTCTTTCCACTGCACACTCATCGCACCACCTCCTGTAATAAGGGCTTCCGCTTAGATTGCTCTTTAAAATTAAAAAAGCACTTGGGTGAACCAGTGCCTTGCCAAGAATGTTTAGTCTGAACAAAATTCTGTTTAACGAGGTGTCAAAACAACCATTAAAGATGTTTCTAAGAGCATTATCTTAGCACAGCAGGGAGTCAGCACGATACAGAGAAAATACAGGATTGGGAATCTGGAGCTCTGCGTTCTGGTCACAGCTCAGTGAGGAGCATTGCAAAAGGAGTAAGGCATTTGGCATCGGATTGAGATCAAAATTCTGGCTCTGCTAGTTAGCAGCTGTGTGACCTAAGGCACAATTCTTAACCTCCTTAATCCTCAGTTTCTTCATGCATAAAATGGGAAAATGGCATCTACTTTATAGGTTTGCTGAGAGGAATAATGAGATAATATCAAGGCCTAGGAAAATGACTGGAACTGAACCCAATAAAGGTCCAATAAGGTGTGAGTTAAATCAAATCTTCATCAGTACATTTTCTGCTCTGCTGAGCTAAGAGAACACCTGTGATGATGAAACAGAACAATATATATGAGAAAAAAACTTTCTAAAGTGAAAGCTATTTGAAAGTACTTATTTTTCTTGCTCTCTTTCTGGGAGACAGCTCTCTTTGAACTACAAGAGCACAGAGTGAAGACCAGATGAGGAAATTCTTTCTCTTTTTTTTTTAGAAAGCAAATTCTAATACCTCAGAAGCAATTTGCTCTATATTTCATAGGCTATAGTTACTTTTATTAGTATTCATATATATTTATCATTTCTTCTCAATTATAAAAGACATACATATTCTTTATAGAAAGTGTGGGAAGTATTACAAAGTATTTCCTTTCAGTTTTTTCTAAATAAGAATATTTTTAAGGATGGGGCTTATATGTATATACAGTTCTGCATCCTGCTTTGTTAAAGTTTACACTATGCAACAGGACTTTCTGACTAATCATTTGAAACTTGGTTGAATATCTGAGGCAGTAAACAATAAAAAGAGAAACTGTAATTCATTAACAAGACATACAGGATGTAAAGATAGTTCCTTAAATGTGTTTATTTTGTTGAAACACACATACAGAAGAAAATATAAAATGTAAGTGTACAATTTATAGAAATGTAAGAAACCAAACAGCTGTGTAACTACCTGACGGGTGTAGGAATAAAATATCTCTAGTAGTAACCTCTATGGGAGAAAAAAAAAAAAGGAGTGAGACTCAAAATGTTTGACAATACTTATGGCATGTCATTTGTCATGTTGCTGACAACAGTCTTTTCTTGCCAGAGGACAGAGGCACCAGGATGTGAGCCATCTCCCTGCCACTTTTCCTGTATTTTGATTTTGCTGATAGTATTCTTTGCCATGTCATTTATTAAACTTTATATTTAACTGAATTTTACAATCTTTTCTGTTATTATCTCTCCCTCTTTTTTTTTTTTTTTTACAGTTAGCTAGAAATGCTTTCTCCACAGCTAGGTTGCTAGGTTATAAAGGAATTCATCAATTTTCCTGTAGTACTCATATGATTTCATTCTCCACATTCAGAGCTCTGAGTGATTAGCAGTGCATTCTGGTATATGGTGTGAGGTATGGATCTACTTTTCTTTTTCTCTCAGTAATTTGGGATGACACTTTCATTATAAATTAAATAGACTGGATCCATTTCTATATCCTCTTTCATGTTCATTGTTGTGTTTGTCTATTCATGAACCAATATACCACACTGTTATGACTACAGGGACTTTATAACTTGTTTTAATATCTGATAAAGAGAGTCTCCCTTATTGTTGTTCTTTTTGAGGGCTTTTCCAAGTAACTTTTCAAGTTTATTTTCCATGTGAACTTTATAGTCATGTTCTCTAACTCCAAAATAAAACCAAACAAGACAAAGTAATACTGTTTGTGTTTTACTGCAATTGCATTATATTTATATGTTAACTTGGGGAGAACTACCATCTTTATAATGGTAAGATGCCCACCAAGAACAAGTCTTTTTCTTTATTCAAGGCTAGTTTTGTGTGCTTCAAAGAATTTTGAAGTTTATTTCTTGTAGATTTTGTCTATTTCATGTTAACTTTATTACTAAGAATTGTGTAACTATTATATGATGGAGTTTTTCTTTTATTATATCCTCTAAACAGTCATAGTTTATTCATAGTAAGGTTTTTGATTTTAACTTTTAAAGTATACTACTTAGTGATTTGTTTATTGTTTCTTTTTATCATTTATTCTCATGGATTTCCAAGTATCCTGTCATCTCATGTACAAATAGAGATAGTTTTAGTTCTTTTCCAATTCTCACACCTCTAATTTTTTACATAGTAGTATAGATAGTCAGTATTCTTGCCCTTTTCTTGACTTTAGGAAAGTATTTCTAGTGTTTCCCTATTAAATTAGATAGTGGCTTTAGAACTGATAAATTTAGCTTACCCCCTTCTCCCCCCTCACAAATCTGTAGAACAATCTAAGTTACACGAATATATATAAACATTTTAAATAAAATATTAACGAACGGAATCCAACAGCACATTGAACATGTGTACTTTTCATGGAGGTATAGTTCAAATACAGAAAATCCTAGATTCCCCATATTTACAGCCCAAACAGATAGCTCATATAATTAGCTCTAGATGCTGATAAAAAGTTCAACAAAATTTAACTATAATTCCTGATGAAAAAAAACTCAATAAAAAATGGAATTTGTGAATACTATTATAACATGATTAATCTATCTATAAGTATATTCATTGATAGATAGAGATAGACAGAGAAATAGAATTTAGCTCTAAATGGGGAAATACTAGTTTTCAATGGGCACATTTCCTTGAAGTCAGGAATTATTATTTAACATTGTGTTAGAAATATAACCAATGCAATCAGATGAGAGTTATAATCTTACTTAAGCCTGCACAGCTTGGAGTTACAGAAGTATGCACAATTATGACTGTTTTACCTGTAGGTTGGTTATGGCTTGGATGATATCCATGTGAGTAGTAGTAGAATATGAATGGATTTATTGTGAAACAAAGGGACATTTCTACTATCCATAGAATTAAGGAATGATTCATCCTGGGATCCAAAACACCCAGGGGAGCTTATACCTGTATGCTATAGACTGAATGTTTATGTCTCTCCAAAATTCATATATTGGAACCTAATCCCTAAAATGATGGTATTAGGAGGGAGAGCCTTTGGACGGTGATTAGGTCATAAAGGCAGAACTCTATGAATAGGATTAGTGTCCCTATAAAAGAGACCCCAGAGAGCTCCCTTGCCCCTCTGCCATGTGAGGACACAGCAAAAAAATACCTCTCTACGAACCAGGAAGTGGGCTCTCACAAAAACACCAAATCTTCTGGCACCTTGATACAGGACTTCTTTCTCCAGAACTGTGAGAAATAAATTTCTGTTTTCATAAGCCACCAATCTATGTTTTGTTTGTTGTTGTTGTTATAGCAATGCAAATGCACGAAGACAGAAACTGGTAACAACAAGTTGGAGTATTGCTGTAACAAATATCTAAAAATGTGAAGTGGCTTTGCAACTAGGTAATGGGTAGCGACTAGGAGAGTTTTGAGGTGCATGATAGAAAGAACCTACACTGCCATGAACAGACCTTTGAAGGCAATGAGCTGTACAGAAAGCCTCAATCTTCTTGGAGAGTACCTAGGTAATCCTGAACAGAATGTTGGAAGAAATATGGATGGTAGGGCTATTCTGATGAGATCTCAGATGGAAATGAGAAATGTGCTATTAGAAACTGGAGGAGAGGTGATCCTTGTTATAAAGTTGGCTAAGCTGTGTTCATGTTCTGGTGTTTTACAGAAGGTAAAACTTGTGAGCGATAAAACTGGATTTAACTGAAGCTATTTCTAAGCAAAGTGTTGAAGGTGTGGCTTGACTCCTCCTGATCACTTATATATTAAAATACGAGAAGAGAGAAATGACTTAAAAGATGGAAGTGTTAAGCAAAAAAAGAAGCAGAACTTAAAGATTTGGGGAGTTCTCAGCCTTTCCATGTTATAAAAAAATGAGAGGGAGAGAACACCAAGGGTGTGGCCAACTGACTATCTGATGAGATTAGCGTGGATCAGCCATCTCAACAGAAGCCAGGAGCTACTCTCCAGGACAACGGAAAAATGATCTCAAAAGCAATTCAGAGATCATCAGGGTTGTCTCCTTGGTTTCAAAAGGGCAGGGTGGGGACCATGGCCTAGTTTTCAACAGACCAGATAACCTTCACCCAAAGCCGGTGGGGAGCAGGGCCACCCAGAGTCTTGGGGGCCCAACTCCTGCCCAGCAAAGCTGTGGGGACAGAACCACCACCCCCGTGGGTTCAAATGGTGGGACCTCCATCTCTGGGCAGTAGGGCAGAGCATTGAGCAAAGAGGATTATTCCTGAGCCTTAAGATCTCAGGGAGTTTACCTTATAGTTTGGACTTACTTGGGAACAGTTACAGGCATACCTCATTTTATTGCACTTTGAAAATTCTTTTTCTTTTCTGCAAATTGAAGGTTTGTGGCAACCCTGTCTTGAGCAAGTCTATTGGTGCCATCTTTCCAACAACACTTACCCACTTCCTGTCTCTGGGTCACATTTGGGTAATTGTCAAAATGTTTCAGACTTTTTCATTATTATTATTTCTTATGGTGATCTAAGATCAGTTACTTTGATGTTACAACCCTGTCTGTGGGCGCTATGAACTGTACCCACATAAGACAGTGAACTTAGTAAGTACTGTGTGTCTTCTGACTACTCCACTGACTGGCTTTCCCTTATCTTTCTCCCACTTCTTGGGCCTCCCTATTCCCTGAGACAGAACAATATTGAAATTAGGCCAACTAAGAACCCCAAAATGGCCTCTAAGTGTTCAAGTGAAAAGTCTCTCACTTTAATGGAAAAGCTAAACACGATTAAGCTTAGTGAGGAAGGCAGGTCAAAAGCCAAGACAGACTGAAAGCTGGGCCTCTTGTGTCAGTTATAGCCAAGTTGTGAATGCAAAGGAAAAGTTCTTGGAGGAAATTAAAAGTGCTACTCCAGTGAACACACAAATGATAAGAAAGTGAAACAGCCTTACTGCTGATGTGAAGAAAGTTTCAGTGGTCTAGATGGGAGATCAAATCAGCCACAACATCTCCTTCAGCCAAAGCCTAATCCAGAGCAAGGCCCTAACTCTCTTGAATTCTGTGAAGGCTGAGGGAGGTGAGGAAGCTGCAGAAGAAAAGTCTGAAGCTGGCAGAGGTTGGTTCATGAGCTTTAACGAAAGAAGCCACTTCCATAACATAAAAGTACAAGATGGAGCAGCACATGCTGATGTAGAAGCTGTGGCAAGTTGTCCAGAAGATCTAGCTGAGATAATTAATGAGGGTGGTACACTAAACAATAGATTGTCAATGTAGACAAAACAGCTTTCTTTTGGAAGATGCCACCTAGGACTTTGATAACTAGAGAGGAGAAGTCAGTGCCTGGCTTCAAAGCTTCAAAGGACAGGCTGAATCTCTTGTTAGGGGCTAATGCAGCTGGTCCCTTGAAGCTGAAGCCAATGCTCATTTACCATTCCCAAAATCCTAAGGTCCTTAAGAATTATGTTAAATCTACTCTGCCTGTGCTCTAGAAATGAAACAAAAAAGCCTGGACAACAGAACATCTATTTATAACATGGTTTACTTAATGTGTTAAGCCCACCATGGGGCCCTGCTGCTCAGAAAAAAAAGATTTCTTTCAAAATATTACTGCCCATTGACAATGTACCTGGTCACCCAAGACCTCTGATGGAGATGTACAAAGAGATTAATCCTGTTTTCATGCCTGTTAACACAATGACCATCCTCCAGCCCATGAATCAAGGAGTAATTTTGACTTTCAAGTCTCATTATTTAAGAAATTCATTTCATAAGGCTATAGCTGCCATAGTGATTGCTCTGATGGATCTGGGCAAAGTCAATTGAAAACCTTCTGGAAAGGATTCACCATTCTAGATGCCAGTAAGGACATTCATGATTCATGGGAAGAGGTCCAAATATCAACAGGAATTTGGAAGAAGCTGATCCCAACCCTCATGGATGACTTTGAGGGGTGCAAGGCTTCAGTGTAAGAGAAAACTACAGATGTGGTAGAATAAGCAAGAGAACTAGAATTAGAAGTGGAGCCTGAAGATGTGACTGAATTGTTGCAATCTCATGATAAAACTTGAATGGATGAGGAGTTGCTTCTAATGGATAAGCAAAGAAAGTGGTTTCTTGGGATGAAATCTACACCTGGTGAAGTTGCTGTGAAGATTGTTGAAATGACAACAAAGGATTTAGAATATGACAAAAACTTCGTTGATAAAGCAGTGACAGGGTTTGAGAGGATTAACTCCAACTTTGAAAGAAGTTCTACTGTGGGTAAAGGGCTATCAAACAGCACTGCATGCTACAGGGAAATTGTTGATGAAAAGAAGAGTCAATAGATGTGGCAAACTTCATTGTTGTCTTATTTTAAGAAATTGTCACAGCCACTCCAGCCTTCATCACTTACCACCCCGATGAATCAGCAGGAGTCAATACTGAGGCAAGACCGTCCACCAGCAAAAAAGACTATGACTCGCTGAAGGCTCAGATGATGGTTAGCATTTTTTAGCAATTAAGTGTTTTTTAATTAAGGTATATACATTGTTTTTTCAAGACATAATGCTATTGCACACTTAACAGACTACAGACCAGTGTCAGTATAACTTCTATATGCATTGGGAAACCAAAAATATTCATGTGACTCATTTTACTTTTGTGATAGTCGCTTTATTGTGGTGGTCTGGAAAGAAACCTGAAAATCTCCAGTATGTCTGTACCTTTCTGATTTCTCCCTTTTGGAATTGAAACATCTATTATCCTGTGTCTAACCCACCACTGTATTTTGGAAGCACATAACTATATGGTTTCACACGTTCATAGCTGGAGAATAATTTGCCTTAGGATGAATCATACCTTGAATCTCACCCATATCTGATTTAAATCATATTTAGATGAGACTTTGGATTTTAGATTTTAGTGTTGATGCTGGAACAAGTTAAGACCTTTGGGGATGTTAGGATGTGATGAATATATTTTTCATGTGAGAAGGATTTTAGGGGACTGGAGGTGGAATGCTATGGATTAAATCCTTGCTTCTCCCCAAAATTCATATGTTGAAACCTAACCCCTACCATAATGGTTTTGGGAGGTGATTAGTTTATGAGTGGGGGGGACCTCATGAATAAGATCAGTGTCCTTATAAAAGAGACCCTAGAGAGCTCCTTTGCCCCTTCTGCCATGTGAGGACACGGTGGAAAGACGGCTGTCTATGAACGAGAAAGCAGGCCTTCGCTAGACACCGAATCTGATGGCACCTTGCTCTTGGACTTCTTAGCCTCTAGAAATGTGAGAAATAAATTTCTGATTTTATAAGCAACCCAGTCTATGTTATTGTCATAGCAGCTAATAAACTAAGACAATGTCCATATGTCATATATCTCTTACATCTGGAAACAAAGCCTTCCAGACCTGATCACTGAATATGTAGGTCTAGGATGCTACCTTGGAAGCTCTGTTTTAACTATGTGTTTCAATGTGCAGACATGGT
The DNA here is from genome assembly GCF_011762595.2 of Tursiops truncatus. NCBI lineage: Eukaryota > Metazoa > Chordata > Mammalia > Artiodactyla > Delphinidae > Tursiops > Tursiops truncatus. The sequence goes on along the minus strand of NC_047039.1, from coordinate 74,514,881 downwards.
TTCAAAACCCCGATTTTACCAAGCTTTATTTGTTTGTTTGTTTCCCACCTTGTTTCAGAATGGATTTAAGAACACATTAAAATATAGCGAGATCAATTTAAAGTAAATGTTTAAAAGAGAGAAAATTAAAACTAAGAAAGTGAAATGCTGGTAGAGATGAAGCTTATACAAAGGTCCACACCAGTGGACTAGAAGGGCTCTTGCAGACAGAGGGTGGGACACAAAGCCAATATTGGGATGTTCTGTGGAGTAAATTACGTGTCTCTCTCTCTCCAACTTGTGGTATCTGCATATGCGTGAAATGGTTTAAAATAAACAACAAGAGCTACTGTAGGGATAGAGGTGGCATAAAGGTTTATCACAGCCTGAGAAATGCATGTGCAAAAGCCTGGAATAAATCCCCAAACCTAGGTTATTCAGCAGGAGTCTGGGGTCTAGATGGTGGGCACAGCATCTTAGATTTTTATGTATTTAATGATTTAGCATGGCTCGGCAGGATCAATTATTTCATCTCCAGCATCTGTATCTATGAAGTTTTATTTATTATCTATGCCCTACAGCTACTATACAGAATTTAAGGAAGGTTAAATGACAGCAAACACACAGAGGTTTGTGTATGTACACACTTACAACACAACAGTTAACATACAGATAGAAAAAAAATCAGAAATCATATAAAGTAGGGAAAAGCAGAGAAATCTACAAGATACTTGTTATACAGTTTTGACTCCAATTGGTTATTACATTTAGATGTTCATTGACTAGCCAATAAAGTGAAAAGGGAAACATAACAGAAATTGTTCTTCTCTGATAAAAACAATCTTCATTCTCTTTAGGAAAGGGATTTTTTTCCCTGCTATTAAATTCTAAGAGGAATTTATCAAATAGAGCTAGCAATGAACAGCACTGAGTCATAATTCTACAGCCTTTACCAGGACATAGGCTTCTGTCTCACTGGTTTATAGTCAGGTCCTTAGCTAGTTCCTTACATATGTTTCTCCTTACTTAGATTAAGAGCTCTGTGAGAATCAGACTATGTCTGCTCATCTTCTTAATGTTGCAGTTTTCTGGAGACAGTGGGGGCTCGTAGATGTTCATCAAATGAATGAATGAATAATAAATGATTAAGTGAAGAATCAGTAGTTTGAATGTCTAACCAAATGAATTTCTCAGCTGTTACCCAAAGAACTAGGCTTGGGGTAGTTATTTAACAGTTCCTTTATTTAACAAGTATTTATTGAGCACCTACTATATGCCAGGCACTATTTTTAGTACTGGGATATGGAGCATAAACAAAAGAAATTTTTAAAAAAATCCTTCATTCATAGTATTTATATCTAAGGTGAGTTGGGGAATAAATAATGAATTAAATATTTAATATGTTAGATGACAAGAAGTGCTTTGGGGAAAATAAACTGACAATGAAGAAAAGAGGAATAAGGGGTTCTGATCTGTGTGTGTGAGAGAGAGAGAGAGAGAGAGAGAGAGAGAGAGAGAAGGAGAATAGAATAGAATATAGAATCCAGGAGCAAAGGCATTACTTGTACATCCTGGCTTCTTATGGAGACTTATCTAAATAGGAATAAAAAACACAATGAGTTAGCTATAATTGTTCCAAGGCAGGTAATAGTATCGAATGAAAGAGGTTTAACTTACACCCAGAAACGAGGATTATGGGTATTTGCCTCACTTTGCTGCAGAGAGATTTGAGGTATATCCAAATCACACCAAGCTGGTTAGGTGCACACATTTTGGGGAGTGGGCTAGGGAAAGTGGCTGGGGAGAAGGCTAGGAGGAGGAAGAAATTCTTGGGCACACTGGGACTCCCTGTAGTGTTGCAACAGTAATATTTTTCAGGAAAGAACTTGAGAATTAATTTCCAATTGGAAATCTAAATGCAATTTAGGTAGGCAAAAAGTAATTTCCTGGGTTGGATTCGAGCCAGGGCATTGGAATTAACACCTCATCTCTTGCAAAGATTGCCAGGGGATCTTCAATAATCACAAGCAAGCATGACCTCAGATTTACAGCTCTAGCGCAGGCTGTTATCTTTAGAGGGCAGCTCCACTTAGCACTCGGAACAAACTCCAGGTGATGAATGACAACTAAATGCCACTTACTGATTTACACGTGCTCCGTGCTCCCAACAGCCCCTGTGTTTTTCCTAGCGAACTCCTGTGCCTAAGGACCACCAAGACTTTTCTCTGTCAACTAGTACAAGATCAGATCAAGTACACCAAAGGACCTATGCAGCCAAGAAACCCCCCCAAAAAAAAGGAGCAAGCAAGAGATTCTTGCCATGGTAACTGTTATCTTTAAGCAGGTAAATATATCAAAATGAATACTGCAGAAATAATACAGATGGTGAACGCTGAATGAAGTTTTCACCTCTACAACTCCCAAACCACGTAAAATCCAGCAAGTCACTTTACCTCTTGGAACCTCAGCTTCCTTTTCCATATGAGCCTGGAACGAAATTTAAACAACTGACTTGTCCCCCAAAACCACCACCTGATTTATCACCTGATTGTCTCTCTAACTTGAACATCTGTTCCTATCCCCCTCTCTCCTATGATCCCAGTCATACCAGCCTTCTTCCATTTCTGCAAATGAGCCAGACTTGTTTGGAATCAGGGCCTTGGCACTTGCTTTTCTTTCTATGTGAAACCTTCCGCCTCAGAGTTGTACATGGCTGACTTCTCATCATTTAAATATTACCTTCTTAGACGCTTTATCTCATCATCCAATCCAATGTAGCTTCTTGCTCTGCTAATTTTTTTCTTAGAGCATCCCATTTTATTAACTTTACTTTCCAAAATTATCTTTTTATGTAATTGTTTATTTGTTTAATGTCCATCCACAACCCTTCCCTTTATAGAATCAGAATTTCCACAAGGAAAAGAGTCTTGGATATCACTCTCACCAGTTTATTCCCAGCATTTAGGGCAGCAACTAGTGGAGAGCAGACTCAACAAATAAGAATAGGTAGAGGAGACTGGACTCAACGATTGCCTTGGGCCATCCCAGCTCCAGCAGTCTGGGTGCCCACACATCTCTAGTGAGGACAGTTCTCAGCTCCAGGCAATATCATAAGCTAAAGAAGTTGTTTTTAGTGTCTTCCCTCACCTGTCCCCACTCCCTACTTATTCTAGATTAAACCTCTTTCTCCCAGGGGCCGTGTTCTCAGTTACAATCACATAGAGAGGAAGATTGTGGGGTAAGGGTCGCATGAGATGAAATTAATGGAAACACCTAAAACATTACCCAGCTCATAGTAAGCACTCAATGTTTTCCCCATTTCTCCCTACTTAGCAATGGTAACATTTGATATAAATATTAAGTAAAATGTGGAGTAGCTGAATATGTCTTAATAAACTAAAAGTGAAAATTTTAACTTTGATAAACTTTCAAAATATTGAATAGTTGATTTTCAAATGCCATACATTTCTCATAGGATGGGAAAGCCAGGGATTGAGGAAGAATGAGTGTGGTTGAGATTAAGCATAGGGCATAAGGGCTGTAGGGTATTAACTGACTAGGGGTGAGGGTGGGGTAAGACCCATGAAATCCAAGGCAAGAATGTGACTGATCACAATGGTGGGAAAGGTGACAGAGACAGAATGGGAGTATGGCAGAAAAGCAGGTGAGTGATTCTTGCTAGCCAGATGAAGCAGTCATCTGAAAAAGTCTCAAAGGGGCAGCCCAGAGGGCCAGATTTGGCAACAACTGTTTTTTTGTGGGGCTCATATGGACTCAGCTAAAAAACAAAAATTGAATACCTCTAGTCAAGGCACATCATTTAATTAAGATCTCCTCCACCACCTTTTCACTGACTTCCATTGCTATGGTAAGCAAGCAAGAAGCAAAAATCTTACAGCTGGGAACCTCTGAAAGCTGGAGATGTTAAAGCACTATGGCAAGACCGAAAATGGTACAATACAACATTTTTTTTGCATTTGCATTCATGAGATATTAATGACATTTCTGGAGCAATGCTGTCTTTTTAAAGAGTTGGCTTTGAATATCTAGACTTATCTCTATTCTAATGTAATGTCTACATTTTCCTCCTGTCTCCTAAAAAGGCACTAATAGCAGATGGGTTCTAATAGATTTGATGTGAAATCACAAGAGGCAGAGAATAGGAAAGAGGACAATTATGTCTTTGACTGCACCAAGACAACTTCTTCAGAGAACTTCCACACACCAGTTTTATCAGAGACCATCTAAGAAAACAAAGTTTATCACACCAAGTAATTCACTAGCAATCATTTAAGATGGTCTATTGGTTACTAGAGGTAAGAAGAACTGGAAGATCAACCAAGACAAGATGAGGCAACACAGAGATTAGCAACTGCAGGAAGTTGCCACCACCTTGAGGACTGGAGAGACGAAGCAACGTACCTGGAGCCCAGGAGCCTGAGCCACTATGGACATGGAAGAACTGTGGGGTAGGCTGGAAGGAAGGTCAGACAAAGGTGGGTAGTGCCACAGCCATTGCTGAATATATGCCTGAAGCAGACAGAAAAAGGAAAAAATCTTTCTGACTTCCAGCTTCCAGCCAGTACTTCCCATTGCCCTAAAGGAGCCAGAAACTAGTTGGTAACAGGGACTGGGAAGCAGAGTTTGCAGGGGGTAAATCCCTATGATACAGTGGAAGAACAGGAAATGGATCTGAGAGCTACCAGGTCCCAAACGGCACAGCAGAGGGCTGAAACACTGGCTCCAGTCCACCAAAGCATAGTCTGCCCACAGTTGACTGTTCCATCACCCCTCAGGTGCTCCCTTTTTTGTTTACTTGTTTTCATTTATAAGATGTTCTTTATGGGTATGCTGTCAGCACGATATTGCCATCTCACTTTAAAAGTTCCCTCCTCACATAAGTGAAACCATTCAAGCCCTTTCTACCTAGATGGGTGGTTTCTTTCAATGCCAATTTAAAATTATTTTCATAAATACATATGCATTTGAAACCAGGGAGAAAAGAAAAGGAACAAATATGAGAAGAGAGTGGAGTGCTAACTCAAACCAGAAATCCATTATGGTGTACTTTGCAAATACTGTAGGTAATTAAAGACTTTTAAGGGCAACTACAGTATTATTTACTTGACAGTGGAACTCTTACACGCTATTAGGTAAATACACATTGAGCACATTTTAAAAGTGCATGCTATTTACTATTCATAAGTGTTGTTAATATGTCTTTCATTTAACCCTAAGGAGCCATTTCAGTCTCTTGTGTGAATTTACATTTATGAATGTTTTTATAAAATTCATATTATTTACCCAATAGGCAGCTCTGCCATAAGAAATGCTAGAGCTGATTGCCAATTTAACTTCACATGAGTTTCCAGGCAATTGTTCCTTAGGTCTGCCTGCATAGTTGGGCATCTCTAAATAGCCCTTCCTTTCAAAATCCTGCAAGTTAAGACCCATGAGCTGTTCAGTTGAAGGAATTTTCCACTCTGTTTCGTTGGTTCTGGGGATTTTAGTATCACATAAAAAGAGGCCAGGATATATATCTCATCTTAGAAAATAAAATAAAGATTTCAGCTCTGAAGATAGCAGTCTATAAATTACATGTGTGTAATCACCTTGTTTGCTCTGTGTACTGAAGTCAACATCTACAAAATAAAGATGAGTAGGCTCTAAAATGAGATAATGAAAAAGTGGATTTCCTTTTTCCCTTCCTCCCTCCCTCCCTTCCTTACTTCCTCCCTCCTTCCCTTTCCTTCCTTACTTCCTCCCTTCCCTCCTCCTTCCTATCAGGATGGAATACTTCCTGCTCCAGTAATTTTCACTAAGACACAAATACGATCCACCACCACCCCCAACACACACACGCATACCATGTGCAGAATTTACAAAGGGAATAAATATTCTCTGCCAATACATACACCATATGCAGAATTTACAAATGGAATCTGTTCCATGACTCCTGTACCCCTCAGCCAGATCAGAGACATAAACAGGGATCGGAAAAAAAATTAGAGAGAACAGACTGGTGAAATGATTTCTTTGGAGAGAGTCTCTCCAAGCTGGAAGTCCCCATTCCTTCTTTTTGGGGGAGGAGTGAGTGGGTGAGAGTGCCACTTCCTAACCCAAAGCCTGGAGGGACACACTGAAAACTTTGAAATTTGTTGATATGGGAGAAACAGAGACTTGGTGCTATTCTTATGACCAGTAAAGCTAACACAGATTGAGAGCCCAGATCGGACTCCCACCCAGAAAACCAAGAGAGCAAGAGAAAGCCTGCTGAACTGTTTTGATGGCAGATCTAGGATGTTGCTGTGTTGAGATTGTCCTGCAGTTCTGGAATTTGTCAGGACAAAGACATATTCCATATTCTTTGGTAGTATATTCTATTGACCAGATGCGAGACATAGTGCAGAGAGAGAGCAGATATCAGGTTGTCTTGGGTTCTATTCAAGAGGCTAGAGGTCTGAAACTGGATGCCTGGGGCCAAGGGAGAATTTACAAGCAAGCACTCAGACTACAAGTGCATCTGGCAAAGGTCAAGAATGACAGAGATCTCTAGTGACAAGAACCACTGAGGAAATTGTGACTGTGTCCCAAACACAAATCAACATTAGCTATCTGCTAGGTCCAGGGAGCCAGGAGCCACCTTGCTGAGTAAATACCCATCCTCTCATCTCTCTTCCTTCCTCCGTTTTTGATCCTGGTAGAAAGTGAATAGTAGCCAGAGACATGGAGATTACATGAGAGGGCAAAAAGTATCGAACAGAAGTTCAAACTCTTTGTGGTAGATTGCAAAATTGGCCATAATCCTCTCCCTTGAGATGCAGTATTACAAACTGTTTCAACAAAAGGTGGAGTCTATTCCTCCACACCTTCCAGGTTGACTTGCTTTGGCCAAGTCTGGAAGATGCTTAAAGCATTTGCACATCTGGGGCTTTCCCTCTCTTGCTGGCCTTGGAAATCCTGTGACCACCACCCTGTGAATGAGCCTGGGCCCGCCTGTTGGAGGATGAGAAATATGTATCCCAGTGCCCCAGCCAACAACCAAATATGTATGTAAGGTTACTGATTGCCAGCTGACTGCTGACCCATGAGTGAGTTATGAATGGGTTCAGCTCAGACCAATAAAAGAACCACATCACTGAACCTCGTCCAAACTGCCAATCCACAGACTTCTGAACAGATAATGATTATTGTTTCAAGTCACTAGTTTCTTATGCAGCAGGAAGTCACTGACAGCCTCTCTGTCTCAGGCAGATTTTTTAGTCTGAAGCAGGCCTAAACCGGGGAAGAGGAGATTCAAAATGTCTGTGTGTCTAAACATGCAAATTTCTGAACTGAGACTGTGTTTATGACTTAATGTGACTGTGGGAGCATCTAATATCTAAGAATCATTGGCCTGCATTTCATCTATGGACAAGGGAAACTCACTCCCAGTGAACGAAGTTTAAAGAGATGGTAAAACATAAATTTTGCATCGCATTTGGATAAATCCACATGTCACTCTTGTTTAGCATATTGATTACACATTAATAAACATGCCCAGTGTAACATATTCAGCATGACCTCAGAACTAAACACATGGCAATTCAGAACTTCCTTAAACTCAATAACTTCACTATTTGTTTACTGTTTACCATATGGACTCAAATGTGGATTTTTTTCAAAGATATCAGAAAATTAGAATGGACTACAGAATGTTAGACATTAAGGCTTTATAGGTTATTTTCTGAGTATTTAGTAACAAGAGAAATGCCTTTATCAATAGCTTTGAGCGTAATATTAGATTAAGTCATGTGAAATTGCCATTTTTATAAATCAACAATGTAGAGATATTAGAAATTTTGTATAGTTCAGTCTAATATAATATTGACAACATACAGGCTGGTGAACACGAGAAAGAGTAGAAAAGAAAAAGAGATAAGTGAGATTTGGCAGACGTTGATTTGAGATTGGTAATCCAGTATTTTCCAAATATTTCTCCACCTCTACCCTCTCACACTTCCTAGAGTTTGGAAAAGAAATTTACCTTTCCAGCCACAGTCAGGTATAGTAATATGACATTTTTCTGACATATACAACACAAGCCAGGGCTTGTGGAAAGACATTTGTTCTCTTAATAAAAGGGGCAGATGAGGCTGGTACCATGCTGTCCCTTCTCTCTCCTTCCTGTCTTGGATTTGATGCTGTAGCTGTCAGCTGTCTAAAAGGTGAAACATGCTGATCAGGAGGATAGAAAGAAGCTGGGTCCATGATCACACAGTGCCATCATACCTGCCCTGGGCTTTCTACCTCCAGAATTTGGTTAAGTGAGAAAAAGCAGCCTGCGTTTACTTAAGCCATGCCTGTTGAGTTTTCTGTCACATACAGTTGAAAACAAAAACAAGAACAAAAACGCATTACAAAAAAAACCAACAACAACAAGAAAAAAACACTGAAAAAAGATTTTCAGTTAAAAAATCCTATCAATGAGAGTTAGGAAAAGTGCTTTTTGTAGCAACCATTTATTAGAGTTTATTTTAAATATGTCACATTTCTCTGTGTTAGTGAATACAGAAAGCATGATTTGACCTTTTTAAAATGATATTTCAACCATAATTTAGTGTCACAGGCTCATCTTTCTGAACACCAAAAATCACTAGTAGGTTAAATATTATGAAATAGCTGCAGGTCACCTGGTTTTGACCAGCATAAATGATGACTTCATTAGGGTCAACATAATACACAGTCCCTATCACTGTAAGTGTAAGAAGTTCCTGAGATTTGGCAACAGCTGTGTGGATCCCATGACATACTCTGGGGGTGACAATTTTACATTTTATTTATTTATTTGTCTGTTTGCTTACTGAATAAACTAAAATTTTCTTGTTTTCCTGCAATTTTGCTTTTATACATGAAGGGAAAATCCAACAAAACTTCCAATTAATTATGGTTTGGGATCTCCTGATACCCAACATAGTGCACACAAACATTCATTCCATTATTGATAATTGATAACTGAAGATGGGTTTACATGTCTAAACATGTCATATACACACAGTCATACACACATACATATATCATGTATATCTTATAAAGATTCTCTTTAAACCAAATTATTTTAATTTTTAGGCCACACGAAAATTTTTTCAAAATAAGAATTTTAAAGCAAAATATTCTAAGCTTATTAAATGCCAGTAACAGTGACACCACCTTTGATAAGGTATTTAGTAGAATTGTATTGGTTATTTATTAATTTGAATCAAAAATAATAAATATTATTAAAGTTTTTTCTTTTAACAATACACTCAGTTTTGAAATCTGTCTGGTATGTCAAACATAATGCATTTTGCATTAGTTCTACATAAATTTTCATTGAATTCAAACTTTTAAATAAATCTTCCAATATCTAATGTATCATATTATCAAAGCACAAAAAACCCATTATATGATTATAAGAAGAACCTCAGAACTCAATGTCTTCAAATTTAATGGACTCCCAGTGCTTTTTTTCCCCCTGCAAAGACTGTTTTTAAGACATTTCACAGTATTTTATACATTATAAATGGATTCCATTCTTGGCTTAGTAATTCACCTAATGGACAATGGATACAAGAAGCTGTAACTCCAGGGACATTAAATTGGTTCTAAACTCTGAAAATTACAGCTTTTACAAAAAGAAGAAAATACTAAAAACATGTCTAATGCAACACTGCATCTAATTTTCCACTATCTCCAGATTGTGTCTAAAAGCTCCTAAACTTCTTAATGACACAATATGTTAAAATTGCGTTCCTGTATATTTAGATCTCAGAAAGATCTCATCCATTTTATAACCCCAAGGAGGGCTTACCAGCAAGAAGGGAGTGTGCGTGTTGGGGGACAGAAGGAGGAACAAGTGTGAGGTGCTACATCGATCCCAGAGACTGTGAATTCTCCTGCTGGGGAAGGAAACTAGCACCCATGTATCGCATCCTTTCATGCACCAAGGCAATTACAAAGCCAAATTCCCTTTTTAAGCACTGATCATTGGTATTTCAGTAAAGGAATAGTAGGGGAACAGAGGAAAATACTTTTCTAGACACACCCTGTGATCAACTCTAAGAGCAGCCTCTAATTTGATAATACTATTATTTAGATCCTCATCCACTCGGGGAACACCAGCAATTCCCCCTGAAGCTAAACAATACATTCTAGCAGTGGGGGTAGAAAAGTTCTTCCACTGAACTGTAAAAACAAAAGACCTCACATGTTGTGAATTCGCACGTGACTATAATAAAATATGACCTGCAACTGAATGCAAAGAGTCTGTGAATTGGCAGATTTTAAAAATGCATAGCATGGGGTTGGTTGGCTACGTTCTTCTATGAACTATGCTAATTTCAAAAAGGACACCTCCCTGCTCCCCTTCCTCTCCCTTTTGAAGAAACAGGTGATGCAGAATATGATCACTGTAATATAAATCCCTCCATTTAATCTATTTATCTTTTTCTCTACCTTATTCTGAGATTAGGAAGTTTGTTTCTCCAAGTAATTATTTTTTGGTGACTTTTTCCCACATCATCATAGTTAGAATAAGCACAGTATGGAAAGATAGCCATCTTAAGTGTTCCTCTGATATCTTGGGCGTTTTACTTTATTGATTATTTGTGTTTGACAGAGTGCTATTTTGTTTTAGTTTTCACTCACTCCTTTTCAACTGCTGATGGATCTATGACTAGGTTTGCACATCTTTTAGAGAATTTGTGTTTCTTTTAAATTAGCACCAAACCCACCTGGGTAAATAAAAACTTCTCTTTGCCTAACACACTTTATTACTCCATATCAGACCTATTATAACAGAACTTTACCTTGTCTGGGCTTTTTGGCTGTCTTGACTTCAGTACTTCAACCTCCTTGTAATATGTTAATAGTTTATTAATCTTTTTTTGCCATGCTGAAGGAAAAAAAAATCGTGTCAAGCTTTAATTCTCGGTTTCTCTCTTAATTTGTACCTATTCTTTCCTTAAAGGCCGCACATCACCTTGCAGTTCTCAAGGAGAGCACTTGATTTTAATGAGAAATTACATATTTTTGTGAGAGGCTTAGTTACTCTGTTCTTCCCTTGATTTGGTCTGAGAGATCTTCACAAGTGAATTCTTCCTCTTCTTCCTTAAAACTTTCTGGATCTCTTTCCTCATCAGTCACACACACCACACCTTCATATTATGTGAGGTAACTATGGTAAGCATTTCCCACCATTTTTATAAAAAATATTTGTGTGAAAATAGGCCTTAGTTTCTCTACATTCTCTCTGTGCCCTTTGTCCCCATCCTTCATCCCCTATTATCTAATGTTCTCCTGGGTTCTCCTGAATCTAAACATCTGAAATAATTTGACTGTCTCTCACCACCATCCAACAATGCCACAAAAATCCTGGGAATCCTAGTCCCTAAATACCTCTAGAATCTGTTCCCTTTGCTCTCTTCCCTATTATTTTATGCACCTATAATGATAAACTATATGAATTGCAAAGGATAACATCGTAAGGTTGCTTTATTTAATTCTACATTATTTTATTTTATTGCATCAGATCATTCCATCATTAGAACAGCTCTGTAAAGTAGCTACTGTTACTCTTCTGCTCCACAGATGAGAAAATTAAGGCACATGTAAGTTAGGTAATTGTTAGAGGTCCCCAAACCAAGGGCAGATTCAATGTTTCAACCTAGGTGGATCGATTCCAGAGCCTATGCAACATGGCTTTCTTCTTGGTTGGATTATTGCAAAACGCTCCAAAGCGTTCTTCCAAACTCCAGTGTCACCTGCATCCCTGTCATCTTCCACAAAGGCACTAAGCTGACTTTCTGAAATATAATTCTGAACACATCGTCCCTCTGCTTAAAAAGTACTTCAGGGGCTTCCCTGGTGGCGCAGTGGTTGAGACTCCGCCTGCCGATGCAGGGGACATGGGTTCGTACCCCGGTCCGGGAGGATCCCACATGCCGCGGAGTGACTAGTCCTGTGAGCCATGGCCTCTGAGCCTGCGCGTCCGGAGCCTGTGCTCCGCAATGGGAGAGGCCACAACAGTGAGAGGCCCGCATATCGCAAAAAAAAAAAAAAAAAAAAAAAAAAAAAAGTACTTCAAAATACACATCCATTGAATTAAAAAGTAAAATATAGTGTGAAAATAAAAAAGTACTTCAGCAGCTCCCCAATGCTCAACCTTTCTGAAATCTGACCTAACCTCTCCCCCAACCCCACTTATCCCACCTGGATGCTCCAGTTTCTGAAAGCATCGCGCTTTCTTGAAGCCATGCCCTTCCACATCTTTCCACCTAGAGTCGCTCTCTGCTTGCACTTGTCTTCTCTGAACTAACCACCTTGGGCACTCCAGATCATCATGTACACTCCTTGTGAATGCCTGGTCATGAATGTCACCTCTTCTACAGAGACTTCCTGAAGTCTATGAAGACTTCACCTCTTCTATGGAGACTTCCTGAAACAGACTATCAGAAATCATTCCCTCCACTGGGTTGTCTGAGAATTCCTTCTTAACTCTATTGGAGCACATCTGTGATCTCTTTCTCTTGATTTTGAACCTGTCAGGGGACAGGATCACATCTTTATCATTCTGTCTCTACAGTGCCTACTATATACTGTGGGTGTCCAATAAATATTTGTAAAATAATGCCCCCATCCCTTACCTTTTTAATAGCATTATTTTATTCCTTGAATAAAAATCATATGCTTGAAGACATTACCCAGGGATCTTTAATAGAAATGTGAACTTTCAGACAGAATTCACACCTTGAGGGATGCTATTTGATCATTTTTTCCCCTTGGGTCCCTTAGAGTTCTTGTCACTGAATGTCCTGATAACCCTCTAGATACCAGCCCTGCAGCACAGCAGTTTTCAAAGTATGTTCCAGGGACGAGTTGGGGCCCCTGAGACGCAGAGGTCCATACGGTCAAAACTATTTTCATAGTAATACTAGGAACTTATTTGCCTTTTCACTCTTATTCTCTCATGAGTGTCCAGTGGAGTTTTCTAGAGGCTACCTGACATGATACTGTCAATCCATGGCTAATGGAATGTGTTTGAGTATGCTTGTTTTTTTAAATTTTACTTTATGTTTTCTTTTTGTATGCTTGTGTTTTTAAAATTTCAGTTTCCATTTCTAATTCAGTAAATATTGATAGATATGCTCCCACATAAAGAAAATCTCTTTGGGCTCTTCAATAATGTTTAAGATTATCAAAGGGTCCTAAGACCAAAAAGTTTGAGAACTGCTGCTCTAGCAGTATGCTGGCCTACAATGAATCCTTGTGTGTGATAAAGAATGGCATATAGAATGGATTCAAAATTCTAAAGCTTGCACGTACACTCTCATTGTATATTTTTAGTTTTGTAGTATATCCCGAAATACATTTTTATCATACTTCAACAACGTTGCCAAAAATCTACTTTCTAGAAAGTCATGTTGGCTGCTGACCCTAGATGTTGTGCTTTTATAGGAAATTACAAACTACCTGATGATTAGTTCTAGTATCTGCTGACGTATCAAAGTTAAATTGTCTCTTCTACAAGTATAAGGTTTCTCCCTTATAAAAAATAAGGATGCATGCACATTTTCTTTATTTGGGCTCTTAAAGTATTCAGTAATAATATCCATAGGTAGTATTTTAAAGAAAAAACCTACTAATTCCTAAACTAGTCTCTGAAATATGTAGTATCTGTTCATGCAACAGGGTAAACTTTATAATTTCCAGTTTTCTTTCATTTAGTCTAAATATACAAACCTTTCTCAAGGTTATTGCCATTTCAACCAGCTTCCCTACATTCTATAGTTATGCACATTTTAAAGTGAAATATTGCGTCCTTGTATTCTTATGGTTCTTAAATGCAGTAACAAGGAATATGTGAAAAAAAAGTCTATTCTAGGATGAAACTTTATGCTTTCTTTCTAATAATCCAGATTTAAAATTTATGATTTTTCTTATGTAATTTCTTCTTTCACTAAGGCATATACACAAAAAGAAGTGCTAAGAAAGATTTCTACTTATTTCTGCTTTCTAAAAATATCATGCATATATTCATCTTGGCTAATCTTTCTGTATGTGGTTTCAAATAGATTACTTTATAACATTTTGACTAGAATGAAAATCCTTTACGAATTTTCACTGATATTAAGTCATACGGGACATAAAATGCTTACAAAGGAGTGTTTGTTTCTTTTCAAAGTCATGCATTATAAAACTTAGCTTACATCAAAAGATGATGTGACAGAATTCCACAAAAATAAAGAATAATTAGAAAACTTCAATATTTTGTATCTTCTGGGATTTGGAGGTACCATCAAAACACTGTGTATTGATTCTAGCACAAAAGTAAGAAAATTATTTTCCTCCCACCGCTATCATTCTCATGGAAATTTCTAGCTTCTGAAGATGCAGCTTAGATAGATAGTGTAAGGGAAAAAACTCTAAAAATCTGATCATGAAACCATGTTGAGATAAGTCTTGTCAAGTCTGAACTTTCCAGGATTACACTTAATTCTAAGCTCATTGCCATGATATAATCTTTCACACATGGCTGCCCTTTAGGGCTCTGCCCAACCCCATATAGACACCCTGTTGTTTCTCACATTTTCTTGTAATTTGAAGGATAAATGGTGCCAGCTGGCTCCTGTTTAACTCAAGGCAGGATGATATTCAGCTCTTCAAGAACTTGGTACACACCTCAGAAAACTTGCCAGAAGAAAAGAGAAGTGATTGGTGTGTGTTTTCCATTGGGGAGGGAAGAAGTAGAGAGGGAGAAATACCTGAATTGAGTTGCTGTAGTAACATTCTTTGGGGGATTTAATAGCCAGATTAGCAAGAATGCTCATAAATCATAAGTGAAGCATATGGAGATGGACTGAAGTTCAATACATCAATGTGAAAACACCAAATATATAATATACTTGGGAAATTTTTTACATCAATTTTACTTGATTAAATCACTTGTTTTCTCAGTTGGACAGATCAGTTGGGGAAGGAAGGTGGTAGAGGGCTATAATTACAGTAAATCTTTTTTTGTGTGTGTGTGGTATGCGGGCCTCTCACTGTCGTGGCCTCTCCCGCCGCGGAGCACAGGCTCCGGACACGCAGGCTCAGCAGCCACGGCTCAGGGGCCCAGCTGCTCCGCAGCATGTGGGATCCTCCCGGACTGGGGCACAAACCCGTGTCCCCTGCATCAGCAGGCGGACTCTCAACCACTGCGCCACCAGGGAAGCCCTACAGTAAATCTTTAAACTACTTTTCTTATAGGAAAATCTCTGTTGAAATAAATATCAACAAATAATAGCTGATGCTTCTTGAGGGCTTAATACGTGCCAGGCACTATTCTGAGGGGCTCATGTGGAGTAACTAGTATAAATTTCACAAACACCTGATGCCCTGAGTAACTATCATTATCCCCATTTCACTAATGACATGAAGAAACTGAGGCAAGGAGAGTTTTAGCTCTTTCCCAGAGAGCACAGAAAACAAGTGGTAGTGCTGGGATTTGAACCCAGGAAGTCCGACTCCTTTAGTTACTTACTATTGCCTCAAGACCATGTACAGTGCCAAAATCAAATTTCTTTTGCAACTCTTTCATGATGCTTTATGTTTTTTAATTTAACAAGTTTGAATGCTGACTACTTTTAAGTATTTGTCGTTATTCTTCTTTTCATCACCCAGATAGTCTTCCTTCCTGTGTTGAACAAATCAAGAGAAAAAGCCCTGTAACAAATTCCATGGAAAACTCAAAGGCTAACTTGCACATAATTGTAGCTAGGAATCCATTTTTGTAGTGAGCAGATCATAGCTTAGCAATCAACACCGAAAAATACGTGTTCCACTGTGTCCTTATTCACATCTATTATAAAAACTCACATTTAAAAAGTAAAGTTGAGGGCTTCCCTGGTGGCGCAGTGGTTGAGAGTCTGCCTGTCGATGCAGAGGACAGGGTTCGTGCCCCGGTCCGGGAAGATCCCACATGCCGCGCGGCCGGGCCCGTGAGCCATGGCCGCTGAGCCTGCGCGTCCGGAGCCTGTGCTCCGCAACGGGAGAGGCCACAACAGTGAGAGGCCCACGTACCACAAAGAAATGAATGCAAATCAGGACTGGTCAACAGTAAGGTGAGGAGTGAGCTCACTGTTACTGGAAGTGGAGTGTGAGAAAACAGGGATATCACCTAGCCCAATTTGTAGGTGTCATGGTATCCAAGTGGTGATGGTCAACTGGATCCCAGGAGAGTTGGGGGAGTCCTGACTTATAATGTTTGCCAATTTCCATGGTGTAAATACTCCCACCATGGCTGATTTCAAGCTATCAATATCACTGAATGTGGAGTTAGACTAGAGGCACACATCAGCTCTGGAAAACAAGTACAAGCGAGACCCAGTACAACACTGAGAGTGCTCTCTAAGATTTGTGCTAACTCTAACAGTCTAGAACAATTTTAGCCAAGGTGCTATAGCTCACATCTCCATGATGAAGTTAGTTTCCTTCTCTCCTTGCAAGAACCGCTGCATTTGCCTCCCAGTTGGCTCACCAATATATCTGGTCTTCCTCCTACTTGCCCGTCACAAGGCAGCCAGGGTGACCTTTTTTTTTTTTTTTTTTTTTTTTTTTTGCGGTACATGGGCCTCTCACTGTTGTGGCCTCTCCCGTTGTGGAGCACAGGCTCTGGACACGCAAGCTCAGTGGCCATGGCTTACGGGCCTAGCCGCTCCGCGGCATGTAGGATCTTCCCGGACCGGGGCACGAACCCACGTCCCCTGCATCGGCAGGCGGAGTCTCAACCACTGCGCCACCAGGGAAGCCCCAGGGTGACCTTTTAAAGACACAAATCTGAGCATGCCGTTTCTTCTGCTTAAACAGATGTAAAGCCTTCTGTACTGGGCTGAAGAGTGGCCCCCAACTGTGCTCTGCTTCTAGTTATCACAGGCTATGAATGTTGCCCTACATGGCAAAAAGAACTTTGCAAATGAATGTGAGCGATTAAGTAAGGACCTTGAGATGGGTAGATTGTCCTGGATTATTACCTGGGTGGGTCTGATGTAATCACAGTGGTCCTTGTAAGAGAGGTTCATGAGAGTTTAGGGTCAGAGCAGAAGGTGATGTAATGGGAGAAGCAGAGATTGGTGTGAGATTGGAGTGATGCATTCTGAAGATGGAAAAAGGGACACAAGCCAAGGAATATAGGTGGCCACTGGACCCTAATAATGCAAGGAAACAGATTCTCCCCAAGAGGCCCCAGAAAGAACCAGACCTGCCAACACCCTGAGTTTAGCCCAGGAAAACTAACTTTGGACTTCTGACCTCCAGAACTATAAGAGAACAAATTTATGTTGTTTCAAGCCACTAAGTTTGTGGTAATATTTTACAACAGCAATAGGAAACTAACACAGTGTCCCTTCTTATGGGGTAAAGACAGAATCCCTTCAAAAAGCCTATGTCCCCTCTATAATCTCACTTCTACCTACTCTCCCATGTCCACTCATCACGTGTTCTGATTTTTTCTGCTCCAGCCCCACTGGTTTTCTTTCATTCCACTATATTTTCCATACCTTGGCTGTCACAAAAACTTTTCCTGTGCTGTTACTTCTGCCTTGAATGCTCTTTCATTTTTTCTAGTTAATTCCTAATCTATGTCAATTCAAGCATCACTTCCTCAGAAAGACTTTTTCTCTACCGAGTGGATCAAATCTCCCTATACAGATAATAGATGCACACATACACAGAGAAGAATATTTCTCTCTTTCACGGTATTTGTGAAATTGGAATTTTACATGTGTTTGTATGATTTTTTAAAAATTAATTGCCTTCACCTCTACTGGGTATGGTCCATGATGATTTTTAACTTACCTTTGTATCCTAGGGGCCTGCCCCATAAGTAACACTTAATAAATATTTAGTATATGACTGAATACTTCCCAGCTCATTTTTCTCTAGCAATTGTGATCTATATATTCTTTGTTCTTGTAGCATGCATCCAACCAACATTTACCAAGAATCGACTTTACACAAAGACCTGATCTCACATATTCATGCAATTTCTCTAACAATAACAATAACAGAGAAATAGTAATAACCACTAAATTTAACTGAGAATTTTACTATGTGTCAAGCACTGTAATAAGTGCTTTAGATATACAAGCTCATCTTACTCTTGTAAGATGAGTGTATTATAATTATCATTTTCAGATCAGAAAAAAAATAGGCCTTACAGCATTTATGTAACTTCCAATAGACCATATGGCTAGAACTAGATTTAGTATGTAGATCTGGCTGGCTAAACCTTTATTTCTCAGCACAACATTATCGTTTGTACTTTCAAGGCCCCATACTTACATACAGGAATTATTTATGTATTTATGCTTATTTATTAATGTATTTTCTTAGCCCATTCTTGTTCCCCCCACTCCACTCTCTCTCTTTTTCCTCAGCACTCTGTTTTTAAGAATTATCCATGTTGCTGGAATACATGTAGTTCATTGATTCTAACTGCTGCCACATTTTACACAACAACTAATTTTTAAAAATTTTCTTGAATGAGGTAGAGTTGATGTACAATATAAGTTTCAGAGGTACAACATAGTAATTCACAATTTTTAAAGATTATACTCCATTTATAGTTATTATAAAGTATTGGCTATATTCCCTGTGCTGTACAATGTACCTTGTGGCTTATTTTATACATAGTAGTTTGTATCTCTTAATCTTCTACCTCTAATCTTGTCCCTTCCCCCTTCCCTCTCCCCACTTGTAACCACTGGTTTGTTCTCTATATCTGTGTGTCTGTGTCTTTTTTGTTATATTGACTAGTTTGTTGTATTTTTTAGATTCCACATATAAGTGATAACCTATAATATTTGTCTTTCTGTCTGACTCATTTCACTAAATAATACCCTCTAAGTCCATTCATGTTGTTGCAAATGGCAAAATTTCATTCTTTTTTATGGCTGAGTAGTATTCCATTGTACATATATACCACATCTTCTTTATCCATTTATCTGTTGATGGAAACTTAGGTTGCTTCCATATCCTGGTAACTGTAAATAATGCTGCTATGAACACTGGGGTTCATGTATCTTTTTGAATTAGTGTTTTCATTTTTTTTGGGGGGGGGGGGTAAATACCCAGAAGTTGAATTCCTAGGTCATATGGTAGTTCTACTTTTAGTTTTCAACAATATATTTTTATCATAATCTTACTCACAATGCCAGAGAGGGCTAATTCTTCTCCAATATCCATTCCTCCTTCTGCCTTTAGTAATAGTGGACAGCTGAGAATATGACTGTCCAACTAGAAACTACATTTCCCAGAGTTCCTTGAAGCTAGATGTGGCCAAGTAAACTATGCTCTGAATAATTACATATGAGTATTATTAATGTGTCAGACTTCTGGGTTGCCCTTCTACATGGAAGTGATACACCTTCCACTTTTCCTTTCCCTTCTAACCACTGGCTGGAACCAGAGCAATCATTTAGACAGCAAGGCAGAAGTATGTGTTGGGATGGCAGAGAGTCAAAATTGAAGGGACATTTGCTACAGACACCACAGAGCCGCCATATTAGCCTTGGACTACTGAACTCAGATGGCGATACATACATTATGTCTTGTTTAAGCCACTATTAGTTTGGCTTTTCTCAGTGCAGTTGTACTAGTATTCAAGCCAATACATTTATCCATTCCTCTGCTGAGAGACATTGAGTTTGCTCTAACTCCCCACCACCACACTAACAATGCTGTATAATGTCTTCACACATGTTCCTTATGAATCTCTGTGAAACTTTATCTAAGCTACGTACCCAAGAGTAGAAGTCATGGGCCATGACTTATAAGAATACTTAATTTGATTTAAAACTGCCAGATCAGTTTACCGAATGGTATTTTGTTCTTAATCATTAGTCTATGTTTTCTTCTTCTAAAACATTCCCTCAACTCAATTTTTAAGTTGTATTTCACTGTACAACTTTAGTCATCCCAACCCTTACTTGGTTTAAGTTCTATCAAGGGGTAGCAAAAGAGGATGGAATAAAGTTGGTGGGAACACATGGAAATGTGATAATTTTCTAAATTAATTTGGTCGGCAGGGAAATGTTCCTCAGAAGCCTGGACTTCAGGTTTACATCTTATAATGAAAGAATATATAATATGAATATGCTCTTATGTATCAGAACAGATTAATTTTATAATCCTTTATAATTTTATAACCTGACTTTATGCTCAGAACCTAATATCTTTTTGATTATCTCAGGTTGTTAAAAACTAGGCCTAGTTACCAGCAAGAAGATTTTACTCTAGGAACCATCATGGCACGATGAAGATTTGCGGCCTGGAGGTTAGACTGACCAGCTACCCCTGCCTTTGCCACCAAGTGGATGAATGAACTTAACCAGTCCCTTCCCACCATTAGCCTTTCTCGCTCCTACTCATAAGAGAGGCAGACTAAAAAGATCTCTAAGCACTTTTGCATGCATGCTTCCCATTCAAAAATAAAATGACATAAGTGTTCACTAAATCCCAAACACCATGCTAAGTGCCAGGATTAATGTGATGCAGTCTCTCCCTTCAATGATCTTATCATCTAGGGATCAATGTAGTAAAATGAACAGGTAATTCAACACTGCAGTGTGTCAGATGCCTGTTGTGCCCCACTCAGTATCTTTTCAGCCTCACTTCTGATTCTAGCCATGGCAGGAAATATAGTTCCACGTGGACCTATGGGTGAGGTCATAGAATATGTGGATCACTGTGTTTCATGTGAATGCTCATTGCAGATCATCCACAGCAGAGACGGCTCATTCTCAAGAGTCACCTTACATAATATCACCTTAAAGTAAGGGATAAGCTTTATGGCAAAGAAGGTGAGATATGGGGTACATGATCACAGGATCCACTAGTTCTGCTGTATACTACATCATAAGAAGGAGCTGATCTATAATATGATGGTGACTAAAGTGCCTACTTGAGGGCAACAGTCTGCAGTGTTGGTTCTGTCTTCCAGATGCAGCACTGCACAGGGCCAATAGCCAACATCTTGCATCCTGGCCCCCAAGGCTAGACTACATGAATCCAGGAGTCAAGGGGTGGAGGTTGCCTATTTCACCATTGCTCTCAGTGACCCACTGAGGAATTACTGCTTCTTGTCCTCACACCTTAAGATCTTCTCAGTTAGTCACCATGGTTCCCAGGGAAGGAATGTTTCCATCAGAAGACACAATAAGGATTCCATTGAACCTGAAGTGGCAACTACCACCTGGTCATTTCAAGGAACTCACGCTGGTAGAGAAGCTGCCCAAAACCAATATAACCACAATAACAACAACAACAACAGAAGTTACTCTTGGATGTAATGTAACTGACAGAATGTCATGAGAAGCTCAGGGTTGGTGCTACAAAATAGGAGCTGACAGAAGCTGTCTGGAGCTCTTCACTGGGGTATGTCTTGCTTCCATTCCTGGTGGTAGCAATGAGAAAATAATTATAACAAGCAGAGCCAAACAACGGCAAAGAATTTAAAGGCTCATTCCCTTCAGGAGTGAAGAGCTGGCTCACTGTACCAGGCAAACAACTCAACAACTACCTGAAATGAGGGAATCTAGAATGGAGAGTTAAGGAGGGAGACAAGTGAATTATCACTGATGTGCCTGAGACCATTTACACCCATAGAAACTGGGACTTTTTCCACTAATCCTTGCGTCTTAAGTGTTTGTAGAGATTGGAGAGGCCACCACCTTGAAGACTAACAGACAGACTTGATTTAATGTAGGCACGAATGGGTATGAAAACTGTAAAGGTTGGACTATACCAAACACCTCTTTATCCTGTCTCCTCAGTTTGGCCTCACCTCTGCTTTCAACCCCGGCTTCACTGAACAGTTCCATGTGAATCTCAATTCACAACACAATGACAGCATCTTACACTTACTTGGTAGGCAGGAATGTGCAGCCTGGAAGGGCAGAGGGCCTACCTCAAATAATACAGAGCAGAAGGCAATGTATACCTGCTGTTCCCTTTCAATGCTTAAGTGGAAAGTCTAAAAGACATTGTATAACCTCAGAAAATACAGGCCAAAATTGGGCCCCAGGTGCTCACTGTGGTGATCAATTTGATTATGCATGCTTATATTGACTTTTTCTCCTTTCCTGTTCCACTCTCTTCAACCCCTCACTCCAACTTCCTGGGTTCACCTCCAGCACAAAAGTTCATGGCTCAGGCTGTTCATCTGGAGAAAACCCAAGCTAAGTGATGAAAATATATATAATGAAGGGCCCCAAAGCCCTTGTCACTATCTTGGTAACTGTTTATCGCCTGTGTGCCCCTACTAGAATGGAAGTTTCCTGCAAGCATATTTAATGACTATTTCCCTAGTACCTAGCATTGTGTCCCCATATAAACATAGAAGGTGCTTAAAACATATTAGCTGAATGAATGAATGACTTCTTAGTGTGGCAACAACAACACTTTAGGGAAGAAATACCTCAACATTTTATCAAGCAGATGAAACTTTAGATGGTCTGGCATGAAAACAAGGTCATGAGTCTTGATCCTCCTAGATGTGGCCATGGAAGTAGCCAGAGCCGGTGCATACGAACCCCAAAGGGCTAGATGGATAAGGCCAAGGGGTTGCTGAGATATGAATTGTATGGAGGATCATTAAAGACTGGATGAGACAACAGATACCTCTGGGAATACCTGTGTGGACTGGACCAGATGCCCCAAGGCTTGGTAAAAAGTCAGTACTTAGAATTTAGACCCACATTCACCAGAACTGGCTGATTTCTTTGGGAAAAGTACTCTTTCCTTTGCCCCAAATGTCTCATCTATTAAATGGGAAGTGAGGAAGATTAGGAAGAGATTAGACTAGCTCTTAGAAAGGTATCTGGAACAGGATAATGATGTGTGAGGGTTTGTTAAGTGAAATAAAATATATGTCATACATCCAAGCTTTGGACTGATATTTGACCCATTTTATGTGTACTTATTTTTAAAAGGCAATCTAAATTTTATTAGGCACTGCAATGAGAGGACCACTTTAACTCCTACTTTGCTTCATTCTATCGAGGCAAATAATTATTACAGTTAAAAAGGTTGCAACATAGTCAAAAGTGAGCTATTAATCTAATTATCTCATTTGTACAACCAACATCTTAAACTACTAGCACTTAGGAAACAAAGCAGTATTTCTGGTAGGTTTGCATTGGAAAGCTAATTGGTTACACTTAACTTTCTCAGGGGATGTTTCCTCCTCCCCTTCAAGGGCTTAGCATCTCCAAGTTTTCATCAGAGGTGCTACTGCTGGAAGCTAGAGAGAAGAGGATAAACGCCTTGCTAGTCTGATGATGAAGCAGGCCTCTGCACTTCACGCCTGCAGTGTCGCACACACAGAGCTGCAGAAAGGGGTTCTGATCGCTGAGCCATGCACTGGCTGCTTCAGACTGAGCCTTGCTAGAAGGAGAAAGTCATGCTGGGAGGGAATTTTCATGTCATTAGTGGCCTGGGTTATGTCTCAGATGGAGGTGATCAAATAGATCTTTTTAGGACTGTGTGACAGCCTCCAACGTCTTGGCCTCATGCTTAAAGGCTCTTTTTCTTTTTTTAAACAATAAATATGATTTGACTTGACCATAAAGCTTCACACCAGTACTTCCCCAGGTCCATTCAATGCTTATAAAAAGCTTGTGTAGGAAACTTCCTGTAATAAAATTGTGGAAAGTTCTGGTTTTACAAATGAAAAGAGGCAACTCCTGTCTCTCTCCATATGGGAGGCTCATCTCCTTTGAGCCCCACTTCAAAGCCCACAAAGATCTGCCATTATCCTTTGTATTGAGGCAAATTTCTTTTTGCTGCAAATCCTTGGATCGCTGTTGTCTTGGAGTGAATGAACTTTTTTCTTTTTCTCATTATGACCTTTTTATACCCAGCTCCTGTATACCTTTGCAGCCTTGTCTCACCAACCCTGAGACCATGCCTCTCCCCACCCCTCCAGTAATTCTAACCTGCTTGAGGGTTGTCTAAAGTTGGCATACCATGACCCTTCTCCCTTCTGTGCCTTTTCACATAATGCTCCCTCTTCCTGGAATGTTCTTCCCTTCCATCTCCCATGCTGAGCTCATTCCTATTTATCACTCGGACTCAGGAAGACGAGTCAGTTAGGAAAAGCCCCCCAACTCCTACCTGACTTCTGAAGGGTGATTCTGTGTGTTCAGGTCTCTCACCTTCCAGACAACACATTAACTCTCTCAGAACAAAAGGGTGAATTTGCTCCAAGCAGAACATGTCCTCTTTGTTTAATTTCATATGCAGTTGTGCAAACCAAAAGAGTTTAGAGGTAGATGAGTGTTAGCTCCTCTAACACACATTCTAAACACCCAAACAACTATTTTCTTTTCTACTGGCTCCTAAACAGACACATCACCAAGGCTGATATTCAGCAGGTATGCACTGATATTGAACTACGTCATTCCAGTTGGTAAAAGCCACCATCCTGACCCTCATTGTCATCCCCCACCACTGCCTTGGCTACCATGATATCTCACCTTGGATCCTTTCAATAACTCTCCTTTAGCTAAAGCCTGGGCCCGTGGGGTCCTCCAGAACCCAGCCCCAGGGCTCCTGCAGGTGTCCATTGCAATTGGTTGGTGCCAAAACTTTTGCTAAGGTATTTTAAAATATCACTCCTGCAGATCACCAAATGTATCCAAGTTCTGAAGGAGCAATTGCAGGACAGGTATAATGCACAAACGTAAGCCTGAATGTGACTGAAAATCAAATTTGCAGTTAGAAAAATATTCAGTATGGCATCACGTCAGGAGCCAAAGGGATCCAAGAGTCATGTTCAAACTACCAAGGAAAGGCAGATAGGACTGGGAAAATGAATGTTTCAAATTCGACATGTGAAATGATTTAATCGAAATTATCAAATAGGATAAATACCTTTCATCACCAGAAACGTCTTTTAACTACAGCAGTTCATGTGCGTAGGTGTTAAAGCACATTTTCGTTTAGTATTTAATAACTTGTGAAATGCACATTGAGCTTTTGTGAATTTAGATGCATCTGGCATATGCAGGGGATAATAATTACAGAGAATTTACAATTGGGGCAGCCCCATCGTGGTACTTATTGGCATAAGTAAGGATGGTGATGAAAATAGAAGAGGTGGGGGCAAGATGAGACACACAAAGCTTGACGACTTCAAGCCATATAATAATGCCTCCAACTACTGGAGATGTTTAATAGGTAATGTTGCTTCTATTGTTGTTATTTATGAGAAATAAACATAAATACATAGAAAATATACCAGAAGTGAATAAAGTGCAACAATAACACATACATACAGAGACATAAGTTGATAAACAACGTTCTAGGACTCACGTTTATTTAAATGGAATCTACACTGGCACTAGTAGGAGGGCAATTAGGGCAGTATGTGAAAGGAATTCTTATCTCAGAACACCATTTTCTGAGAGTGGGACCTCAGGAACAGGAAGTAGAGGGTCTAGTGAAGAGAAGCTGTGAATTTCAGAGCCCAGTGGATGTGTCAATTTTATGAAGAGTTGTTGAGATCCTACTATGTGCCAGGTTCCCTGTTTAGCAGTGAGGGATACAAAGATGCATGCAGCATGGGCCCGTCCTTAAAGAAACCACAATTCAGTAGAACAGACAAAGAAATACAAACCCTTCTAATCTGGTTCAGGCTGTAATGAGTGAGGCAATAGAGAGCTATGAGGATACATAAAAGTGAGTCATTAATTCTGCCCGAGAAACACTAGGCAAAAGGAACATTTTGAGCATAGATAGGGACAAATGAGAAGGGGTCTGACTAAGCAGAAAAGGCAATATGTGATTCAGAGATATAAAATCATTTACTTGGAGTGATGGTGAACTAACCAGTCATATATAAAATCTATA